>NW_023330385.1:0-79254 GCF_011100685.1 Canis lupus familiaris
TGTGCACAGATTTGTAGGAATATCAGAATAGAGCCTTCAGGGGATGCCTGGTCGCCCAGTGGTTTAGCGCCTGCCTTCCGCCAGGCCCTGATCCTGGAGACCCAGGATCGAGTTCTGCCTGGGCTCTCTGAATGGGGACTGCTTCTACCTCTGTCTGTGTCTGCCCCCCCACCCGTGTGTGTGTGTCTCTCATGATAAATATAAAAACTTTTTTTATAATGCTTTCTTTTAAAATTTTATTTATTTATTCACGAGAGACAAAGAGAGAGAGGCAGAGACACAAGCAGAGGGAGAAGCAGGCTCCATGCAGGGAGCCTGATGTCAGACTGGATCCTGGGTCCCCAGGATCACGCCCTGGGCTGAAGGCAGTGCTAAACCACGACCCACCGGGCTGCCCATAAAAACTTTTTAAGAAGAGACATACCATGTCTCATCGCATGCGGTCTCCAGTAGTTTGCACTGTGCTATGCTTTCTCCTAACTGGTGCTCCCAGGAGGCCCCATTGGCCTGACGTCCTTCCCCACCTTCTCCAAGGCTTGAGCATGGTCCTGGTGAGTTGGGAGACTTTTCCCCAAAGGGACACGGGGCTCACTGTACTATGTCTATCGCTCTGCAGTTAGGTTTTGAAGGAGCGCATCCCTGCCCCGCTCCCGGGGTCGGGCACAGGGGCCTCGTGTGCTGCACAACATGTCAGAAGGCCAGTTGGTTCCCACAGCCACTGAGCCCTTCACTGATGCAGGACTTCGATGCGATTCCCTTCTGTTGCCAAATCACAGGGCGGTGCTGAACATCTGAGCCCTCACACCTGGGCCCTCCCACCCAAGGAAAGGTCTCGGTTGGCACCTCGAGAGAGGGGCGTGTGGTCAAATTCAAGGGGTGAAGCCGTTAATGCAGGGAGGTGCTGTCAAAACTCAGCTGACAAGCGGCCCTGGGATACTGACCCCTCCCATTTGAGATCCTTGTATTGATCCAAATTTTTTTGAAAATTTATCCTCTAAAAACTATTTCTTTATTGGATAGTCTGTCAGTTTAAGAGACAGACAGCAGGAAGCAGAAGAGGGAGACACAGGCTCCTCAAGCACACTCTGCCCCAAGCGCAGAGCCTGCCAGGGGTGGGATCTCAGGATGCTGAGACCATGACCTGAGCCACAACTGAGAGTCAGATGCTAAGTGACTGAGCCGCAGGCGTCAAGCCCCGTGTCCCTGCTGTGGGCACTCCTTCCCCCCCCCGCCCCCTGCAGCCACTGAGAGCTCGGGCTGTGGTCTGCGCTCCAACTCCCAGGTCTCCTGGAGGCTACAGTGCAGGCTGCACATCCCCTCTGTCCCACCTCAGGCTGAAAGGGCCTCAGCCCTGAGGAAGAATCGGATCTGCCCAACCACCCCCAGCCGGAGGGAGCTGCTGGAGCAGCAGGTAGAAGAACTGGTGCCCGCCTTGCTGCGCTTTGATAACTGTCCATATTTGAATTCCTTAACTATTTGGTGGAATATGGCACCCCTGAAGAGGTGCTGGACCTGCTGTTTGCAAAGTGAGCACTCTGACCCTCCACAGCCCAGTGGGATGGGCCACCTACTGGTTGGGAGTCTTGGGGAATGTTGCTTAACTTCCCGGCCCCTTGGGTGCTCCTCGACTGGAGGAGAGTCACACAGGGCCTAGTCGGGTCCTGTAGGGCAGCCCCGGTGCCTGGCCTGTGGCAGGTCGGCTAGAGGGGCTGTGCTTGTGCTCATCAGTCGTCTTCTCTCCCCATGACAAAGCCTGTGCCGCCTCCTCACCGTCACCAGGGTCTTGAGCTGGCCTGTTTTGCCATTGAAAGGGAGTTTTGAGTCCATCTGGGGTCTATATCCTGGGGCATTCGGAGTAGGGGTCCCTGGGGACACCTGGGCCCAGGCCCACTCGGATATCAGCCATGGGCCTGGCGGAGCCCTTTCATTCCTCAAGCATTCAGGAAGTGCCAGCAGGTGCAGGTGCTTTCCAGGAGCTGCCCGTGGCCACAGGCACAGAGCTGACGGCCCCCAGGGTTCTGGACTAGTTGGGGTTCAGAGGTGACAGCAGCTATGAGGAGAGATCGGGTCCACAGGACGATTCATGTGATGCCCCCTGCCCTCCTCTAGATATCGATACATCGTAGCTTCCTGCAAGAACGAAGGAATCCTGGACCAGTGGGAAATGTGAGTGAGCTCTGGACCATGCAGGGGAGCCTTCCCTCTCCAGGAGGGCCGCGAGGGGGCTGTGGGTTGGAGGGGCTGCTCGACCCTTCACCCCACACGTCTGCAATTCCTGTGACAGGGTAAGGGTCTAAGGCCCTTCAGGAAAAGAGCAAAGGAGCCGTGGGTGGGATGTGGGCTTTGTGGGAGAGCATGGGACACCAAAGGGTGACCTCCTCCATGCCCATCCCCCCAACCCTCTGTCTGCCCCACACCTGGGACCAGAGCAGAGGGTGTGGGGAGCATCGCACTCACCAATCTGGTGGCACCTGGACCCGGGTGCACGGCAGGTGCTCAGGAGAGCCAGTGAGGGCTCACGGACCAGACGGCCCCCGCCCCGTGGGAGATTAGAGTCAGTGGAAGGACACCCCTTGGGGGCCCCTCATGAGTGAGGCAGGGCAGACCCACGGGAGGGAAGTTTCCCCAGGAAAAACAGTGATGGTCACACTGCTGGTCATGGGCTCCCATGCACAGAGGCTTTGTGCCAGCCCCTCCTCAGCGAGCAGGGCTGTGGCAGACTGGACGCCAGGTGACAGGTGGACAAGGAGCAGCACTGGCCTCCGACAGCCCGCATGGGAGGCCGAGGGCCCCGGTTCCTGCAGGGCTTCCCCGGGACACCTCTGCGTGAGGGAGCTCTGTCTTCTGACGCCTCTGCCCACCTGTCCCTCCCCAGCACCATGTCCTCCTTCCTGACCATCTGGCTGGACTACTATGAGGAGGACTTCCACGATCCCCCAGAATTTCCTGCCCTGACAAAGCTGCTGAACTTCACGGGGCAGTACTTGCCAGGCTCAGTGCTCACTGTCGTGCCGTGTGTTACCTTTGGCGTTTCAAATCTCCATCAAGCGGAGTTTGTGGGTGGAGGTGAGGAGGACTGGGGTGGCCGAGTTGGGGACAGGGTGGGTCACACAGATCAAGCCTCCGTGTTGCTGGGCCGGAGCAGTGGGTAGGCTCACACCCCATCCCCACGGGCTGCAGTCTGGGGAGACCTCCCAGGGCTCTTGCACTCACACACATTGAGCGGTGGGAAGAGTGTCCTTGATTTGAGAGGGACGTGGAAAGTCCATCCTGGTGATGATACTTTGTCTTCTTGGAGATGATACTCTGTCTTTGGACCCTGAGCAACACCCTGAACCACCCCAGGAGCACGCCCGAGCTCCGACGGTGGGGCCTGCTGCACCTTAGGGTCTGAGGGGATGGAGCTGGTCCCAGCTGCTGGAGCTGAGGCTTGGCCCAAGCCATGATGCCAGCTGCTGTGTTCAAGCCAAGATACGTGGTCGGACCTCTGAATCACTGTCCTGACCTGGAAGAGCTACCTGCAACCCTAGGAGCCCTGGAGGCCAAATGGGCCCCACCACCGGCTATCGAGCTCATCGATGTGCCGGAGCAGCCGCCTCACTCAGTGGAGCAACCGGCTTCAGACCCCGAGCAACACCTGAACCACCCCAAGAGCCCGCCTGAGCCCTGACTGTGGGGGCTGCTGCACCTTCAGGGTCTGAGGTGATGGAGCTGGTCCCAGCTGCTGGAGCTGAGGGCTTGGCCCAAACCGTGATGCCAGCTGCTGTGTTCAGGCCAAGGTATGTGGTGGTCAGACCTCTGAATCCCTGTCCCGACCTGGAAGAGCCACCTGCACCCTTGGGAGCCCTGGAAGCCGAACGGGCCCCACCACCAGCTATCGAGGTCATTGATGTGCTGGAGCAGCCACCTCACTCAGGGGAGCAACCGGCTTCGGACCCCGAGCAACACCCTGAACCATCGTGGCAAGAGCCCCGCCCCGAGGCTGACTGTGGGGCCTGCTGAAGCTCCTGGGCCTGAGGTGATCGAGCCGGTCCCAGCTGCTGGTGCTGAAAGCTAAGCCTGGGCTGAGATGCCAGCTGCTGAGGTCAAGCCAAAGTACCTGGGGGTCATACCTTTGATTCACTGTCCCGACCTGGAGGAGCCACCTGCTTCTTGGCCACCCCAGAAGGAGGAGCATGTCCCGGTGCCGGCTCTCGAGTTCATCGAAGGGCCGGACTGCCACCTGCCTCAGTGGAGCCACCAGCCTTGGCCCCCGAGCAGCAGCTTGTGATGGCTGCAGCACAATTGAAGCCTTCCCCTCCCCTTTCATTGTGCTGTTTCTGTATTTTGTGTTTTTTGTAAACCTCTATAATTGCTTCATAAATTTTATTTGTAATAAAGGATAAGTTAACTTTGTAAAAATTGACTCTGTTGCTTTTAAATTATACATCGTGGTACTTTAGGTCCATTCATACTTCGAAACTCATTCTATGAGGCTAGCATCACCTTAATTCCAAAACCAAAGACCCCACCAAAAAGGAGAATTATAGACCTATATCCCCGATGAACATGGATGCAAACATTCTCAACAAGATATGAGCCAACAGGATCCAACAGTACATTAAGAAGATTACTGGCCATGACCAAGTGGGATTTATCCCCAGGATGCAAGGCTGGTTCAACACTCGTAAAGCAGTCAATGGGATGGATCACATCAACAAGAGAAGAAACAAGAACAGATGATCCTCTCAATAGATGCAGAGAAAGCATTTGACAAAATACAGCATCCATTCCTGATCAAAACTCTTGAGACTGTAGTGATAGACGGAACATTCCTCAACATCTTCAAAGCCAACTACGAAAAGCCCATAGCAAATATCATTCCCAATGGGGAAACACTGGGAGCCTTTCCACTAAGATCAGGAATACGACAGGGACGTACACTCTCACCATGGCTACTCAACATAGTACTAGAAGTCCTAGCTTCATCAATTGGGCAGCAAAAAGAAATAATAGGCATTCAAATTGGCAAAGAAGAGGTCAAACTCTCCCTCATTGCAGATGACATGATATTGTACCTAGAAAACCCAAAAGACTCCACCCCAAGATTGCTGGAACTCATACAGGAAATTCAGCGGCGTGGCAGGATACCAAATCAATGCCCAGAAATCAGTGGCATGTCTATACACTAACAATGAGACTGAAGAAAGAGTAATTAAGGAGTCATTCCCATTGACAATTGCACCCAAAAGGATGAGATACCTAGGAATACACCTAACCAAAGAGGTAAAGGATCCCCACTCGAAAAACTACAGAACACGTCTGAAAGAAATTGAGGAGGACACAAAGAGATGGAAAACTATTCCATACTCATGGATTTGAAGAATTCATTTATTGGGAAAATGTCAACGTGACCCAGGGCAATTTACACATTGAACGCAATCCCTATCAAAATACCATGGACTTTCTTCAGAGAGTTGGAACAAATCATCTGAAGATTAGTGTGGAATCAGAAAAGACCCCAAGTAGCCAGGGGAATATTAAAAAAGAAAACCAGAGCCGGGGCATCACAATGCTGGATGTCAAGTTGTACTACAAAGCTGTGGTCATCAAGACAGTGTGGTCCTGGCACAAAAACAGACACAGAGATCAATGGAACAGAACAGAGAATCCAGAAGTGGACCCTCAACTCTATGGTCAGCTAATATTCGACAAAGCAGGAAACACCATCCACTGGAACAAAGTCTCTTCAATAAATGCTGCTGGGAACATTGGACAGCCACACACAGAGGAATGAAACTGGACCATTCTCTCACACCACCGTACACAAAGAGAAACTCAAAGTGGATGAAAGATCTAAATGTGAGACAGGAAGCCATCAAAATCCTAGAGGAGAACACAGGCAGCACCCTTCTTGAACTTGGCCAGAGCAACTTCTTGCAAGATACATCCATGAAGGCCAGGGAAACAAGAGCCAAAATGAATCACTGGGACTTCATCAAGATGAGAAGCTTCTGCACAGCAAAAGAAACGCTCAACAAAACTAAAAGACAACCCACAGAATGGGAGAAGATATTTGTAAATGACCCATCAGATAAAGGGCCAGTGTCCAAGATCTCTAAAGAAACTTATTCAACTCTACAGCAAAGAAACCAACAATCCAATCATGAAATGGGCAAAAGACCTGAACGGAAATGTCACAGAGGAAGACATAGACATGGCCAACACGCACATGAGACAATGTTCCGCATCACTGGCCATCAGGGAAACACAACTCAAAAGCACAATGAGATCCCACCTCACACCAGTGAGAATGGTGAACATTAAGAAGACATGAAACAACAAATGTTGGAGACGATGTGGAGAAAGGGGAACCCTCCTGCACTGTGGGTGGGAGTGTGACCTGGTGCAGCCACTCTGGAAAACTGTGTGGAGCTTCCTCAAAGAGTTCAAAATAGAGCTGCCCTGCGACCCAGCAATTCCACTGCTCGGGATTTACTCCAAAGATACGGATGCAGTGAAACGCCAGGACACCTGCACCCCGATCATTATAGCGGCAATGTCCACAATAGCCACACTGTGGAAGGAGCCTCGGTGCCCATCGACAGATGAATGGATAAAGAGATGTGTTCTACCTATGTAATGGAGTATTACTCAGCCAATAGAAATGACAAATACCCACTATTTGCTTCGACGTGGAGGGACCTAGAGGGTATTATGTTGAATGAAATAAGTCAATGGGGAGAAGGACAAACATCATATGGTCTCATTCATTTGGGGAATATAAAAATTAGTGACAGGAAATAAAGAGAAAGGAGAGAAAATGAGTGAAAATATCGGTGAGGGTGACAAAACATGAGAGACACCTAACTCTGGGAAATGAACAAGGGGTAGTGGAAGGGGAAGTGGGTGGGGGGTTGGGGTGACTGGGTGATTGGAACTGAGGAGGGCACTTGGTGGGATGAGCACTGGGTGTTATGGTACATGGCAGCAAACTGAACTCCAATAAACAAAATCTTAAAAAAAAAAGGGTGAGGGATCCCTGGGCGGCACAGCAGTTTGGCGCCTGCCTTTGGTCCAGGGCGCAACCCTGGAGACCGGGATCGAGTCCCACATCGGGCTCCTGGCGCATGGAGCCTGCTTCTCCCTCTGCTTGTGTCTCTGCCTCTATCTCTCTCTGTGACTATCATAAATAAATTAAAAAAAAAGGGTGAACCCACAGTGCCTGGCCCTGCATCTCCACAGTGTTGGGAGCAGCGTGGGGGGAGCGGGACACCGGCCACCCGCTCTCCTCCTGCTGCTACTGCGTGGGCTCTGCTTCCTTTCCTGTGCTGGGCCCGGGGAGCGGGTTCTGGGCCGGCTGCTTCGAGGAGCGGGGGGGGGGGGGGGGGCTCGGCTTCATCTCTCTTGCACACCCGCGCTTGTGCTCTCGCTTGGTGTGTGTGTGCGTCTGCCAGCTGCAAGGCCCTGTCGGGAAGACCAGACTGGGGCTCTTGGTCGGCGCTGCTGGATGTGGGGACACCTTCCCGAGTAGGCCACAGACGCAGCAGGAAACTGTCCTCCCACGTCCTCTGTGGGGCTGGTCCTTGTTGGGGAGCTGACCGGGTGCCCTCAGGAGACACAGCCACGGCCTTTCCTCCTGCCTCTCCTCTGCCTGTGGGGCCTGAGCCACCCCAGGCCCACAGGCCACATGCCCGCTGCTCTGTGGGGCTGTCAGCTGGCAGGTTTCCTGGGACCTTCCCTTGGTGGCTGTCCTGGAGGCTGAGGAGGACTCCTTTCTAGGCGATGGCCCCCTTCAAATGGCTTGAGTAGGTGGGAGCTGACTCGTCAGTCGTGTGGGGGCAGGTTTGTGGCTCGAGGTGGCCAGAAATGGGTGGGGATGCCCGAATATGTCCGAAGCAGCCCTGGGAAGCATTGGGTAGCTCTCGTGCGGTCGAAGGAGGTGCAGACACCAGATGGCTGGGAGGAGCGTCGCCAAGGGGGCCCAGAGATCTGCCCCATAGTTGGGCCGGAGCCTGTTGCTGGAGCTGCTGAGACCCATCCTCAGGGTCCCCAGGATTTGCACACCTGTCCCATGTCCCAGGGCTCTCATGGCATGCACGTGTGTGAGAACCGGTCTCGATGGTCTCGTCGGGGTCTCCTGGTGTGACGAGGTGGGGCATGCACCGTACCCCAGCTACTCGGGAGACTGGGGAGCCATGGACTCATGGTCCGTCATCTTCTCTGACGTCGTTTTCAGTGTTGTGTTTTGGCCCACTCCGCCTGCCGTGGCAGCGGCTCACCAGCGTCAGAGTGGCGGGCTGGGGCACTGGGCCATGCGGCCGATGGCAGGCCGTCCTCGTGGGTGTCCTCTGCCCATTGCTGCTGGCCTGGGCCCTGGAGCCGGTGCAGCCTGTGTGTTTTCTCTCTCCAGACGCGGCTGCCACAGATTGGCCAGTGAGCTCCATCAGCTGAGGTCCGCGGAGACCAGTGCCCACCCACGAAGTCCCCTCTCCAGTGTTGGTTTGCAATAAATCTGTATTTAAGCACTTAAGCATCTGTGTGTGTCTCTTGCTTCTGAGACTCTTCTCTGCATGTGTGCTTTTCCGGAACTCCAGCCATGAGGTCCCTGACTCACGGACAAAGCAGATGCCAAAGTAGGGGATTCCTCAGTGTCTTCTGAACTGTGTCTGCTCTAACCTGTGGTTTTCAGAAATCTGATGAGCTTTCAAGAAAAAAGAATTGTGGTTGCAGAGCTGACATGGGTTTCCAGCAGGTTCTGAAAAGCTGAAGTGAGCACAGGATCCCGAAGCTTCAGCCAGAGGACACCCCCACACCCCATGGAGCGAGTCTCGCCCTGCGGTGCTGGGCTCACCCATCTGCCTGCACCCTCCAGGGCACAGCACGTTGGCCGCACCCTAGTCCCGGGGACCGTGCTTGTGGTCAGGCTCTAGCGACGCTTCTCAAGTGAATGGAGGAGGGCGTGGTGGCATTAGCGCACAAGTGCCCAGGACCAGAGATTATCTGCCAGGGAGGAAAGGCCCCATCTTTCAACAGTTTGCCCCAAAACGTGTGGGAGGGAGAACAGTCTCCATGTTCTACGTAGAAAGGAAGTGTCCGGGAGGTGGCAGTTGCGGTGTGGAGAGGAGTGTGCCCAGGACTGCCCACCTGAGGACAGACCCACAGCCACCCGCGTCTGCCCCACTGGCAGGGTGGCGCTCCCGTGGGCCTCCCGCTGGCACCTGTCCCAGCTTCGGTGGGTGTGGGGGGGTAACACCAACATTTCAGGCTCTGCTCCCCACTCAGCTCAAGCCTCTGGTGCTCTCCCTGGGTGTGATTCTTTTTTATTTTTATTTTGGAACATCAATGGGAAAAATGTTATATCTTTAATTTTTGCTAATATCTAATTGGGATTTAGCCTTCCCATCAGTTAGGAAACATGTGTCAGTTCCTTTTTTTTCCTTTGTAAATTGACTTTTTATTGGTGTTCAATTTGCCAACATATAGAATAACACCCAGTGCTCACCCCATCAAGTGCCCCCATCAGTGCCCATCACCCAGTCACCCCCAACCCGCCCACCTCCACTTCCCCCACCCTAGTTCCTTTCCTGGATGTGATTCTTGAGGGCTGGCTGGCCTCCAGAGGTCAGCTTGTGTGCAGCCCGACAGCTGCCCTGGCCTGCCCTCTGCCGCTGAGCCCAGACATGGGTACGGCCTTGTGTGTTCCCTTGCCCTGAGGGGACCAGGCCCACGGACACTGGAGCCCAAGCTGGGGGGGCACATGGTGAGTCAGTGTCAACCCGCCTGTCCCGGCAGGCACAGCAGCCTGGCGGGGGGCTGTCCCGGCTGGGTGGCCTCCCATCTGGCTAGCATGGAGGACGAAACCAGGCCGGGCCTCCCGCCTTCTCTGTCATGCTGCTTCCCACGCTGTGTAGCCAGAGCCGGATGCACTCGGGGACGTTTCGATGCAAACACGGTGTGAGGGCCACAGAGGAAGGGATGACCCTGAGGCTGGAGCTGGACCGCCCACCCGCATGCTGCTCCAGTGGGGCCTCCCTGCCTCTGCCATCCGTGTGGCACAGGCCTGGTACTGGCAGACGCTCTGCAGGCGGGGGGTAGGCCCCTGGCGTCATTTGCCATCCTATCCCCAACAGCCCAGGTGTCTCCCCGAGGAGGAGTCCTGGTGTGGGTATAGCGGTGGGGCGGCTGGCAGTCTGGGGCAGGCTCTCCTGCAGGGCAGTGGTTGGGAAGCTGCCCAGGTCGGGGCCATCCTGTGGCCTGGGGCGGGGTCTCCTGGCAGCCCGCAGCAGGGGCTAGGAGCCCTCCACCAGGTGCCTGGCCTGCAGAGGGTCTGGTTTGGCAGGTGCCATGGAGGGGCTGCCAAACAGGAGCTCGTGCTTGAGCTCAAAGGCATAGGAGCCCGGGGCCACCTGTCAGCGTCCGGTGTCTGGGGGGCCTGGGACAGGAGACCTCAGGCTGGCGGGTCCCCAGTGAAGAGCTCTGCTGCAGAAGCAGCCACAGGGCTGCGGGAGAGTGGCCAGGTGGGGCCCCACACAGTTCTGGGGTCCTCCTTCACCCAGGGTGCTCCGGATCCCTGCCATTTCAACCCCCAGGCAGTTGGGCATCTGGCGAACATGTTGCATGTAAGGTTTGGCGGAAGCCCGCTGTTGCATGTAGGGAGATGGCCTCTGGTGGGGAAGGTGCCAGCACTCGGCCCCGCCTCCTGACTCCCTGCACCCCTGACCTCAGCCTCCCACAGCAGCTGCTGTAAAGTCCAGGGGATACCTGCTGGCTCAGGGCTGCCCTGCGGCCGGGCGCCCTGTTTCTCTGGCTGGGTGTGTCAGCCCTCTGGGTCACTCATATGTGGAATTTAAGAAATGAAACTGATGGGCATGGGGAACAGAAGGAAAAATACAATGAGATAAAAACAGAGCAGGAGGCAAACCATAAGAGACTCTTAATCATAGGAAACAAAGTGACAGTCACTGGAGGGGAGGGTGGGTGGTGGATCAGGTACCTGGGGGATGGGCATTAAGGAGGGCATGTGAAGTGATGAGCACTAGGTGTTATATGCAAACTGATGAATCACTACATTCTACCCACAAGTCTCATACTACACTATATGTTAACCAACTTGAATTTGAATACAATCTAATAAAAAAAGAATGGAAAAAATCACAACATTCTTGTGTTACAGTGAAGAAAGAACTCTGCATCCAATTAAAAAAGCAGTAATGGGGCACTCGCTATGTGCATCATCAGTTACCAAGACTTGCCTCACCACCATCTTTCAGGTATTAACAATCACAATTTCCTAAGCTTTTTATAAATCAGGGACTTCCATCTTCTGAGAAATATACATACATACATACATGGTGCAGCCAAAGCCTCGATCCCAACAACCAGAAAAGAGTTGCTCCTGCGATATGTCATGGAAGCTGGTCAGATGACCAGAGCTAGGTAAAGGATCCATGCAGAGGACAGAGAGCGCTTCACTGGGGAGGCTGATGATGGGGCACCATTTTGTCCCCAGGCCACTTGCCGATTCAGGACATCAGCTCCACTGGGATAAGAGGACACCATCACCATACAGTGACACACTGGAAACTCAAGGAGGCCCAAATGCAAGGCTGACATTCCCACAGGACGTGTGCTTTGGGAAGGTGGGAGGTGAAGGGGACGGGACCCAGAGCGAAGCTTATCGTGGCCTCGCAGTACCTACGGGATGAGCCTCTGCTAGCGAGAACGGGTCTCCCACAAACACAGACCCACCCACGTGGGAGCTTCCAGATGACTAAGCTGCATGGGGCAGAAGAAGACCAAGTATGACACTCCAAATCCCTGAAAGGACTAGCGTAGTGCTTGTGAGGCCTTCCAGTGCTGAGGACAAAGAGCCTGCTTCTGACTAGTGGGTCTCAATCAAAACACAGAGTGTCCACAGGGGAAAAACAGGGAAAAATTACAGGGGCACTGAAGGCCAGCTCAATGCACCAAAGAGAAGAAGGGACTATCGACCAACTAAATAACCATCTGGCCCTCGATGTTCTTTCATTCACTGTGTTATGCACACATCCAAAGAATTACCAGAAACATACACGGGAAGGAAAATGCAACCAATAATTCAGAATAAAAATAAGCAAAGACCGTGAAGTAAGTAAGATCATGCTGGTAAGAAAAACAGGTAACAAGATGGACAGAAGTGGATGCAACAAATGGAGAACTGAATGAGAAAAGTGTAATGCATATGAAGAAATCACATGGATATTCTAGACCTATAAAATAAACTATCTTTCACCAAGCATTCATCGATGGCTTAACAGAAAACTCGGATGGCATAGGAAAGGACAAGATTGGTGAGTTCTGAGATAGAGCAAACAGACAATACCAAAACTGGAGAGCAAGCAGAAGAAGCAATGAAAAGAACAGAAGACACACGGTCCACAGCAAAAGGCCCATCATACTTGAACTTGAGGTCCCAGGAAAAGAGGGACAGAGATAGAAGCAATATCCAGAGAGAGAACAGCCAAGGATCCCAAACTGCAGAAAGACACCAATTCCCACATTCAAGAGGCAGAATGAAAACACATGTGCGCTTACAGGCACACACAGCACACGCGTGCACATATACACACAGGCACGCATCACACACAGGTCACGTGATCATCAAATACAGAAAAACAAAAACAAAAGGAAATCCTAAAAGCAGCTGTGGCTGGGGATGGGGGTTGGGAAGAGACACCCCCTTCAAAGAACAATAGGTTGTGTAGAAACACAATAGGGGAAAATCAAGTTCTGGCCATTTGAGGTTTGGAGGGAGACTGGAGGAAAAGAGTATATTTGAATCAGATTTTTAAAAAAACCTTTTAGGTAACGTATTGAGTAGTTGGCTAAGTATTCAAAAATTTACAACATGTTATTTAAATTTCACAACTTTCTGAACTAAATATGATTACTTCCTTTTACACATAGAAACTCTAAGCTTCTTGCCAAAGGCCTCACAATTCCCACGTCACAGAACAAAGACACAAGCCCAGAGCTGTCTGAAACGATGGTGATGCTCGCAGTTTGCTACCACAGTGCTTCATCCAAAGAGAAGGAGGCATGAGCATTAGTGGAATGATGTAAGAGTTTTAATATGCAAAGATTAAGGAGCAGAAAATAAAGGGGGTGGGGGCCAACTCAAAGTTGCAGGGGACAGAGAATAGAGCGGTTGTAACAACAGTTAAAGTGACAAGTAAACAGGAAAACCGTGAACCACGCTTGCTTGACGCAGTGAGCGAGAGCGATGGAAACACGGCATTTGATCAAATCACACTATTTACTTTTTTTCTCACTCTGCTAACAGCTTAACCATGGATATAATGATACAATACGATTGAATTTTAAAACACGTATGGGGTTTCACTGCATAATCTTAATGAATTCTCAGAAGACAACTCAGTATATCAAGTGGTGAAATCACTAATAGAAAAAAATATAATCTTTTTTTAATAGCTAAATTATACAACAAGAGAATAACTATGACAATTTCATCAACATTGCAATGGATTAAAAAACTACAAAACCATATACTGAAATACAAAAATTCTCAAATTCCAAATGAGTAACTATGAAAGTTCATGATGCGCAAAATACCAACCGTGAAATTAGCATTTTTTAAATACATAAAAGTAGAGGATAAATCATGGAATAAAGGCTTCATTATTTTAACCTACCTCCAAGCCATAAACATGTAAGAATATGTTGGCAGGAAGAGACTGGAAAAACAGCTCTTACCGGGACCACCCAAGGGAAATAGTCCTGAAGTCACATAGCACGGCCTCAACCATCGGACCTAGGCACCGAACCCGTCACAATACACAAGAGCAGGACACTGCAGGGGGTTCAAGATTCACTCGCACCCTAGTAACTCACGTGAGGAAACGTAAATGCGGCTGGTCCTGATTAACCTGCTCCATCCGAATGACCTGCAGACAGACTGGACAGAGGAGAGGACGGACACAGGGAAAGAGACTTTCGGGTTCCTCAGACCAGTAAAAGAAAAGTCCCAATGACCAAACCTCGTGGGACACGGCCCAGGCACCATCTGGACAGGTGGTTCTGACATTACAGAACATCGGGGCTCAGGAGACGATGGAATCTCCCAAAACCATCCAGTTCAACAAACTCCAATTCAGACTCGCTACGAATGTGACAGCCTAAATCTGTCTTGATGTTACAGATAATCCTGGACACGAATATTAAGTCCCTCCTTGAAGCCCTTTGTTACTCAGAGTTAAGACGTCTGCAGTCCACCATTTGCCCTGACAAGCTGCCCTCTGGGATGCCACTGTGGCCTCTGTCCTTTTCACCTGACCTGCAGCAGGAGGACCGCCAAAGGCTTGCTCCTCTACCCCGCCACCCCGTCTCCACACCCGCTGGAGGTGCAGGCGGCAGCTACAGGCCACCCCACCTCTCGAAGGAGTACCTTCAGGCCTGGCCTCTGTCTTTCCTTCTGCAAGTGCTTCCTTCCCCGTCCACACCTCCACCTGGACATCTATCTGAGAGTATTGCCAACCCAACATCTCTCAGTTCCCGAAAGCTGTCTTCTCCACATCACTTAAAGGTACCCGCATGCACTCAGCCCACTTCTTTCCTGATCCCTCCCCCTCTCCCATCCCACAATCCATCTTTCAGGCCGTGCCGTGGGCTCTGCCTTCAGGGTTGACCGTCTGCCTGGCCACTCTTAGCACCCGGTTCCACACCACCATCATCTCTTCCTGGAACCAGATCTTTTCAGCGCTCTCCCTGCTCCAGTGCGTTCCGTCTGCCACAACCTTCTGACTCAGACCATGACCTCCACACACTCTTAGGGCACGTGAAGAATTTTGAAAGACAGCAGTTAGGTCCAGATGGTTTATAGGTGTCGATTCCTGATCCCTGGCTCAGCTAGTCCTTCCTGTCCCTGAAAGCTGACGGAAGCTCCTGAGGTAGCACCCGATGCCATTTCGCCTTCACCACATCCTACCCCATCACTGCTTTTCTGTCACTTACCAGAACGAAGGCCTCCTCCTTGCTCCTCCTGTACTGTGCTCCAGAGTGAGTGGTAAAAGGCACTGGAACACCACAGAATCCCCTGTTAACCGCAAAGCCTTTCTAAAGTCAAGGCGTCACTAAGCCTGGGACAGAACATCCGGTCTTTCCTTCTTTGCGTTCATTTCCATAAAAAGAGAATGACATCAGACACACGCCACCTAGCCTAAATTCATCTGTCCTGAATTCAGGGACAGTGACGATGGGATCGTGAGAGGGGTGGCGGTTCCTGCTGATAGATCCTGCCTCCTCAATCCCGAAGGATCATCAGGGAAGGACGTCAAGCTGACTGGGAGCCACGCACAAAGAGAACAGGAAAGAAAGGCTGGAGACAGTGGAAACTCAACTCACTGAGGCAGAAAGCTCACGGGAAAGATCTATACTGTCTCTAAGCATGGAATTACCTCAGGTTTTGCTTTAAAAAAAAAGAAGAAAATAATCCTGGGAAATAATTCACACACCCTATCTACAAAGTCACAATGCTGAGTCAGGAGCCAGAGCCCGCCCACTCACACATGCCTCGGTCTCAGTTATGTATTTTCTGTGATATTTCAAGGAGGAAGAGGTGAAAGATGCTACATGAATTTCCAGTAGACCAATTTTAAGTCAGTAAAAGAATCATTTCTCAGAACTGATATATGTATATATATATATATATGTATATATATATATATAAAACACATATATATGTTCAATATTATATAACATAAGATATATCTTTTCTTAAACATTTATTCAAACTTAGAGGAACAGTATCATTAAGTTTTTACACAAAGAATATTGGGTACTATAAATTTTTACTAAGGACATATATCTACCCCCTCATCAGGAAGGTAAGCACCTTCCTGCTTATTCATTCCTAGCATGCCCTTGTTAACATTACATGAACTTCTAAAACAGTGTAATTCATCGACTGTAATGACATACTATAAACATATATAATATACAAACAACATACCTAATAATCATTCAAACGTCATTTCGAAGCCCCACAGCATATCATTTATGTTTACTATTAATTTCCACCAGACTTTACATCACCCTGGTCATAGTATTCATTCATGGGTACATGAACTGAAATTTTATAAACTCTCTCTCCATCTTGCTAAGAGAGGCATCCCAATGGCATTATATTTCATGTTTAAAAATTACCAATCATACTATTAATTTTGCCGTTTATATCAATTGTGCATCAGTACTATTTATAATAACAATTCTTTCTGACCGATTTTCACACTTAGAATACTGTAGCCAAAGACACTAAAACTTTAGAAACCTTACTTCCATGTGTGTATATACCAGTCTGTATATGTACACACATACACACAGAAAAATGACAGAATACTTATTAAAACATCTTCCCATTATAAAAAGCAGAAAATAAAATCTATGGAGGAAATGAAAGAGACAGGAGTTCAAGAAGAAAAGCAAATATAATTGTTCTGACAGTGAAAAGAGAGAGCTCAGTCAGGTAAAGTTCAAAGGGATGATAGTGAGCATCAAATTATCATGGTAGTAACGTTCTATTGGATACATATTCAATAGTGAGATACAAAATACTTTTACAAGGTCAACTTTTCCCATACACTTGTAGAAAACCCCATCCTGTACTATTGATACTTGAGATGAAAATGTTTGAGGTCCAACTTAAAAATGGGGAGGGGGTGATAGTTTTGACAAATTATGGAGGGAGATCTTGAGCACTCTGCTGAAGCACAACTAGTGTGATTGCTTGCACAAAGAACACAAGTGTCGCACCACCACCGTCATGGCCCTGCAAGACAGAGTGGCTGCTCAACCTTTCATAAAGCCCTCGTTCCCTCATGCAAGGGTCACAGCCACAGTGGCCCTGCTCAGTGAAGCCAACGTCCCAATGTCTTCCCACTTCAGAATTGGCACCTCTGTATTCCCTCCACCTGGAATGCTCTTTGACATAACCCCTCTCATAATTCAAGATTCTACTCTAAATGCCTCAGAAAGAATGCTCGGACTTTTAGTTTGGTTATGTGTGTATTACGGTACTCTGCATGGTAATATTTTGTGTCATTTCTTACAACTGCATGGGAGTCTACAACTATCTCAAAGAAAAGTCTTTACAAAACCCTCTGGGGCTGCCTTCTGCAACAGATCTATCTGCAATGCTAACCTCTGCCATGACTCCCCCCACCCCTCGTCACTTCCTTGCCTGTCACCCAACATCATTCCTCCATAGTACCCACTGCTTTCTGAAATTACTGATTGGCTCACTCCTCTATTTCCTGAGACCCCACAAGGAAGTCATCTCCAGAAATACAGAGTCCTTGTCTTGCTCATCACTCTCTCCCAGGACTTAAAATGAGGCTGGGCCTCAGGAAGCTTTCACTAGATGAAAATGCACGAGGCAGAGGTGATACCCAGTGACAGGACAGGAAGACCTGACATCACTCTGCTGTGACATGTTACATACTTAACCTCATGTAGTTCACTCCTTAGGAGAATTCTGGAAGAAAGAGTAATTTTCCATATTTGTAGTTGAGTGAATGGAGCGTAAGAGGTTAAATAACTAGGCCGACGCTGCATCGGCCATCAGGTTGGCCATTAGGAAGTACTGATGAAGTACTTCATCAGGAAGTAATGGTGTTGTTCAAAGTCAGGTACTAGAGATTAATAAGCCTACACAGAGCTTTCCTCACCACAAGCCCCTCACAGGGCTTTCCATTTATTGCCTCAATTGATCCTCACGATAGTCTACATCTGATCACATCAGGGGTTCAGACCACGAAACCAGGCTCGGAGAGTCAAGGAGGTTTGTTCAAGCAAGTACAGCTGCTGTGGAACACAGGGAACTCAGGGGCTGCGACCCCAGCTCCAGCTCCCCCGGAATCCCACGCGTGCACAGACGACAGACAGAGATTTAAAGGAATGCACACAAGGTCACGCAGCTGGATGGACAAAAGGCTGAATTAAGAGTAGGCCAACGACCTATTAGTCAAATGAGCTTTCCAGCCTGGCGTATCGTGCCACTGTCAAACACTTGAAAGTTTACATTTATTGCAGACTTTCAGAGATAAGATCAAGATTTTTATAATGAACATTAGCCATGCTACTGAAAACATAAGTAGACCGAGGTAAGAGACAGCCGACACAGGAATACATGTGCTTATGGCCACCGTACACCATGCATACTCACAGCTCCAGAATATGACAAAAATCTAACTGCATGCATGTTGGGCTTTGATCTCTACAGGGTATAATCTTACTTAGGAATATTTAGTATTATTTCATAACATTTTCCTATCTATGGACAAACAGATCATTACAAATCAGGATGAAAACTGTTCATGACTCTGAAAGCTCTACATCTCTAGGGGAAGAAAATGTGTCAGAAACAGAAAAATCTTATACACTGTATGTATCCATGTGCTCTCTGATAAATACAAAAGATTTTCTCACCAAAAGAGCACGACACTTCAATATACTTGCACAAGGCTCACATATGTCTTAAAATAATGAACAATCAGAAACTGAAGAACAATAGTAAGTTCCAACAAAATAACAGATACAGCGTGTATCTGACTTTACTTTGTCTCTACCAATACTGGGGGGAACACTCTTTAATGGGGTGGCCGTTTCCCAGTTAACACTGTTCAAACCCGAACAGCAAAACTTTGGTTGAACAGCCAAAGTCAGGTCTCTACCCTAGAGGATCATACAATGTTAATGATAGGAAGTTTTCTATTTTCCTTCCCTCATCGCAGAAATAAAAAGTTGTGAGGAAAACAAAAGTTACTTATGGTATCCAAAACTCGGATAATGCTAGATTTAACATATGTTTATGCTGCATTCTGCAACTAAAACAATTTGCATTGAAAATGTCGAGTAGGTATTTCTCTCTATCACTACAACTATAAACCGGACAGGATAAATCAGACCACTGTGACAGTTCAAGTGGAGAATTTAGGAGCAGAAAAAAGAAAGATTTTCAGCAATATATGACAAGTTCAATTATTTTAGACTTAAATCTGGTAAAAAATGTAATTAAATTTAAAACATGCAATCAAATAGCATATATATATATTTTTTTTCCCATATAGCACAAGATGATGAAAGATAAGATAATTTTCCTTATGGAGATTCCGATCTAAGCCCAAATGAAAAGAAAAAAGAAACCTATCTTCATCATGGCAGGTGACTATGTCCTACAAAAAGATCCTTGCATCATACAAAAATGCAACTCCTATAACATAACAGAACTTTAACATGGGGGAAAACGAGGCCTTTTTTTAAAGTAAACTGCTGTTGCAAGGTAACTTTTAATTTGCGCACATAATGTAAATTGCTACGGTCAGCGCACCTTGGGTCACGGAAACAACGGTAGCTGGATCCAGAGGTGCCCCGGCAGTCCGGGTGTTCAGGCAAAGTGCCGTGAACAGTGAGGATCGATGAGCTCCTCAAAGTGTCACGGCCAGATCCTCGGCAGGGTGGCTGGAGAATAATATTCAGAGAGCAAGCACATGCTTAGTGTTACACTTTAAATTGATGCTGACATTTTGGATTGTGAAAAGAAAGTTTTTCCTAAGTAATATAGGAAACAACCCAGCTAACCTTCTGGAGGATATCAGATAATCATGGTAGGTTGTTGTGTAAGAGCTAACTTCTCAGAAATGTGAGCCCATGTGAAATACAAACAAGCAGCCGTTGCAGAGATTTACTATAGTGATCAACATTTTAATTACTTTCTGTTTTCTTAGATGTACAGGACTATTGCGATGAATATTCGCTCCATCTACAAACAAAGCAGTATTTTTAGCCTGGTATTTGCATTTGGTGGCAAAAAACTCCCACAAGGGTACGAATAACCACGAGTCATGTGCTGATTAATCCGAGACTTCTCAAGTCACGCATTAATTAAAGGAATTACTATGATCTTTGCTGGTAACGCTACACATTTGTCACACGGCATGCAGAGAACGACTTATTGGATGGTCAGATTTCAAACAAATCTCCAACCCTGCAAATACAGAGAGGATTTTTTCGAATCACTGCTGATGGTGACTCAATAAAAACCGAGGGCCTAAGTATGAAAACAAACTCCTACCAGAAAATCGCTAGACCAGTCTACACATGTGTGATGATTGACAAATAACTCGAGTGTGCAAAGAAGTGTTCTCCACATAAGAGAAAGGAGGACCACAATGGAAGGTGTGCAATGCAGGCCAAGCCACATCCTCAGCCGGCCCCGGCCCCCCGGCTCCAGGCCCCCCAGCCCCGAAAGGGGCGCGCACACACTGCGGCCCTGCTGCTCCGTACTCCTGCCAATGCCCTACGCTCTGGACATGCAGCCTTACCTCAGAAGCCACGGACTATCTATCAAGTGGGTTAAATTGCTTCATGTTTTCAAGGCGTCTTATAAAGCATTCTCGGGAAAATGTTTTGCTCCGTCATTCCTGACCTTTTAGAAACGGTGCCCCAGCAAGTATTAATATTGATGAAAACCACATGATCTCGGTCATTTACTGCCGACTGACACACACAGGCCCAAGGTAACACAACACAGCTTCCCTGGTTCTTAGAACGTATACATAGACCAAAGTTGAAATACTGAACTTTCTTTTTTCAGAAGAAGATCCTACATTTTTCTGGTTAAAACTGACCCATTGCTTAAACTCTGCCCTTTATTTTTATTTTTTTTATTTTTTATTTTTTTAGTTTCAGAAGCAGAATTTATTTATTTTTTTAAGTTTTTCTTTTTTTTGTTTATAATAAATGTATTTTTTATTGGTGTTCACTTTGCCAACATACAGAATAACACCCAGTGCTCATCCCCTCAAGTGCCCCCCTCAGTGCCCGTCACCCATAAACTCTGCCCTTTAAACATCTCTGATAAAATCGAAGATGTCAAAGAAACCACATAAGACATTTCAGAAAATCAATTTGAAAGGTGTTAATCTCTATATGGGAAATATTTTTCTGCCGCAAAGGAATCTATATGCATCCTTCCTTCCTTAACAAAACAAAGTGAATTTTGTCGTGTTCGGTTCTATAAAAAGAGAAGCCCCACAGCCCTATTCTGAATGTGTCAGCAGGTCTTCTCGTGTAGGGAGTCGAAGGGTACAAGTCTCCTCTTCCAGAAGTGGGCAGGCAGCAGCGCACTTACAAGCCACAGGCCAGAAGAAGAGGATTATTTCCACAACAGGCAAAACTGCCAGGAGGAACAAGCCACGACAACCGCGTGCATATTAAAGCCTTACAGTGGCTCCACAAGACCAAGGGAGCACCGAGAGCTCCCACTCATGCAGTTTAGCTCGAGATTCGGGGAAAGCATTTGACTATGGGGTTTGGAGGATGGAGCATGAACAGTACTTTTGTAAGACTTCTGCAGGTGGGAAAACTGGGCTGTGCTCACATAGCTATCACCCACCAAGACCAAGAAAGCCTCAAACGTTATTTTTAAACACTGGATTCTCACATCCATTCCTTATTTTTCATGCCTGAATTACAGATGTCATGATACCATGAGATACTTTAGGATGCCTACGCATTGCGAAGTAAAAACTTCTACCAGCAGCTGGCTGACCACTAACCCTAGGTCAGAACATGGGCTACTGTATTTATCACTAATCCTGATATGACAATTCACTATAAACTTAATTATTAAAGCTCTCCTAAAACATCAAGAGTCTGACACCATGTGTTTACATCAAAGCCAACAGACATATAAAGGTGAAATCGGAGTATATTAAGTATTACTCCTTTTTCCCCACTGGATAATCAGTATTTGATATTTCAAACACTCAGAATATTTCTCAATGTTTTCTGTCAAAGTATTGTTAATGAAAGGAAAGAGGGAACGAGTTACAGAACTTTAGAACTGAGCTGATGCAAAGAAAATTAGACATTTCTTTGAAATCTCACATTTTTGTAACTGGCTACATAAAATATGGGTTTACTTTAATATAAAAATGACAATCTTCTCCATTCCTCACGTATACACAGTAAAGCAACTACCACGTTTGGTGGAAACATGAAGCGGAAGATGGGTCAGAGGGAACGAGAGATGGATGCTTTAGCACCAGCTCTCAAGCTTAAACAAGGAAAATAATAAGTTAGGAAAGATTTACACATAGCATTGTTTTCACAGTAAATATTTAGAAATATAAATTAAAGTAGCGTGAAATCGCAGTATCATGATATGGATAAACAACAGATTGTGAGGTCATTAAATTATAATGTAAATCTGTTATCTATAAAATATATGCAATGATGTCTATGATATATGGAGGAGACAGAGCATGCTGCAAAACATCATGATCAACAGATTCTCCTTTATACAAAATCCTATATGTACATTTCTAAATATGCACGAGAACACGTGACCAGTGAGAGACATCAGCAAGAGCTAACAGGAGCTGCCTCTGAGTGACGAGATCTGCAATTCCGTTTACTTTTTGCACTTCTATATACTGATTGCATTTTTAACGATCATTTATCTGAAAAGTTCTTTCCAAAGTAAAATGTCTTTTTTTTTAAAGAGATTCTGACATGAAATGAGAAAAAAAACAAAGGGCTTTATTTTTAAAGAAGAAAAACTTCTAGCAAGGTCATGTGCTAGTCTACTACCCTGAAGGGACTGTGCACTTTGAAGACTTTGGGAAATGTTCACTGTGCCTACAGAGTAGTCCCATGCTCATTCTGTCATTTCTGCAGTGAGTAGCACCAATAGAAGAGGTATGGAGGGCAGCCCCGGTGGTGCAGCGGTTTAGCGCCGCCTGCAGCCCAGGGCATGATCCTGGAGACCCTGGATCGAGTCCCACGTTGGGCTCTCTGAATGGAGCCTGCTTCTCCCTCTGCCTGTGTCTCTGCCTCTCTCTCTCTCTCTCTCTGTCTCTGTCTCTGTCTCTATGAATAAATAAATAAATAAAAATCTTTAAAAAAATAAAAGAGGTATCGAGAAGAAGTGAAAGGTACTCCACCCTCTGGTACAGAACGTGTTTTCATGTGAGGCTCAGGGACCAGTAGTGGGTTATTCTCGACTATACTGCTCTCAATGACATCAAGCACAAACCCACTAAGAGACTTAGGCGTGCCTCTGCTGTTATGACATTTTGGTCAAAATGGCAAAATGCATCTTAATTACAGTTTTGATAGGTATGTACTTATAGGTGTCATATATTCAACGACCTTTCAGGTTCAGGATATAACTGAGTACACTTAGGACATGTAAAGTTAACAAATTAAAACTCTGATAGATGATAGGAAAGAAAATTCTATCCAGAGTTTCACCGATACCATGAAATTATCATTTTGATGGCCCACATTTATGATGCTCTAAATATATGCACAGTGTAAAGTAGTCAATCTGGATTTCTACAAAAGGACACTGAGCACAAAATGGAAACATAAAGACAGTTCTATGAAATGAATCTCATAAACTATCGACCGAAGAACATTATATGTTTAAACTAAACAGTTTTTGACTCCATGATCATTTATCATACTCAAGATAAAAATAGATAAAAAATAGTTGATAATTGATGATTAAGACAAAATTCATATAACACTAGCATTATTCTTTCCAAGTATTCCAAGCAGAAATTCTTATAGGACACAACCAAAAGTATGGGCTATTTACTTGCTGTTATTTTAATAAAAGAACAAAGAAAACTAAGACCTCACAAAATGTTGAAATAGCTATCTATCTACAGACATTGTGAATTTTTAGGAAGACACGCTGAAACATCAATACCATTGCAAACACACACGCATGCGCATATTCTGGTACGATGAACTTGAAAATTAACAAGCTATATTGGAGTTATGAATAATGGTCCTAATTATTCTTTTCCCAAAGTAGTAAACAGAAATACTATGTCATAGTTTTCTGATCAGTGACAAAGTCATTAATAAATGAAATCAAAATGGCTAGCAATCAATAAAAAACTGTATTTGTGAGGGAAACATTCACTGCTACACTAGGCTTCCATTCCGTATAGGCAACAGATTCATTTTAGTATGTAAAATGCTCTGGGTTGAAGAATGCTTTTGACAAGAAATGATAAAGATTTTTCCCTATCACAGTAACAAAAACATATATTCACGTTGTGTTTTTTGAACTGCTCATCTTCCTAAAAAAATTAAGTAATGAGGAAGGCCATAAGATGGCTAGGAAAACATAAACTGTAAGAAGCAAGAGGTTCATTTCCCTTAAACAAAATTCCCAGAAAGCAGGCAAGAAAAAAAATAAAAGACCTCAACAATTGGAAAAGTTGGGGAAGGAGGGGAAAATCTGAAAGCAAGCAAGATGAAAATAATGAAAATACCAGCTGACATAAACAGGGATAGAATGCAGTCTAATCCCCAGACTCCTGAGCAAGGACATATGCAAAATTAGCACGGGAACACAAAACTACAACAGAAAGATGGTACGCGTAGCACCGGGACCAAGTATTAAACAAAGCATATCGAATTCAGAACTTGCTCATCAAACTGGATTAATTCTCCCTTTTGACGAAATGCATTTTGAGTTCAGGTTACGTCACAGGAATATTTTTATGGAATGACTTTAAAAATGTAGAGAAAGACTCTGATTCCTCTGACTCCCCTTAGTGAAAGAAAATCTTCGAATGCTGCTAAAGTTAATTAAAAACCATGAGGGAGGGATCCCTGGGTGGCGCAGCGGTTTAGCGCCTGCCTTTGGCCCAGGGCGCGATCCTGGAGACCCGGGATCGAGTCCCACATCGGGCTCCCGGTGCATGGAGCCTGCTTCTCCCTCTGCCTGTGTCTCTGCCTCTCTCTCTCTCTGTAACTATCATAAATAAATAAAAATTAAAAAAAAAAAACCATGAGGGATCGATGAAATGAGAGATTCAATACAGACTGTGACATTCTGGGCCAAAACTGAAGTGTCATCAAAAAGTAATGGTTTTGGTAGACCCTGGCTAACAAACGAGAAAGGATATCAAACACAAAGACTTTTTTTTGTCAAGAATGGTAACACTGATGAGAGAGAACCTCAAAGTGACATACATACATACCGACAACTGAGTATGTATATTCAGCGTAAAGACTCACCAGAAGCAGGTGTCCATGCCTCTGTGGACAAAAAACAAAACAAAACAAAACAAAACAACTTTGGTTAACAGATCAACACACATATTAAAATCCAGACACTATAAGTTCTGGCACAGAGGCTGAAGCACACATTACATGAGAACACTGTTGCTGTCTCTATCTGGTGAAACACAAAGGAGTGTGAACCTCGTAAATGCAGTTTTGGGTATCAAAGTCCAACTGACTCTTTGTAATGTGCTCTGGCTTTGCAATTCTCAACATAGCAGGTGATAACCTGATATAGAAGCGAATACTACCGTGACTTCGGTTAGCTGCATGTGAGTTGTTTAAATATCAGAAGGTGAAGTACGACAAATTAGGAATAAAACACAAATTTATGGAAAGGGTGCTTCAAAGAATGAAACCTGGATAAAACTCAAAAGCAGGAATCCTCCCAAGTGATCCTTTGCTACAAAATTAATTCACATTAGTGGAAGGCTTTGCTATGCCCAGTGCTGGGAATGTTTTTGTCCTGTCGGAAAAAGTTCACGCAAAATACCGAATTTCCGTATTTCACCGTTATGTCCTGTTGTTTTGCTCAGAAAGAGCACCAAATCTCTGTGCTTAATTTAAAATGAATTACAATTTTGCTGGGGGTTTAATTGCTAAGTAATTTGTTTGAACAGTTTAAACCACTTACAATTTTAGTCAACATAAAAATTTGTGGGCAATCATACGGGAAAACTCATAAAACCACAGCTAAATTCCTAGGGATCAAAGTGTTATAGACTGAAATAGCCTTTAACTAACAAATGATCATTATGATTGGATGTCAACTGCATTCCTATATTGTAATTCATTTGCATATGTAAGAAAAAATAGAAAACCATTAGGCCAAGTAAAGGACTAAAAATTGCTTTTAAAGCAGCAACACTATGCAAATCTAAACAGAAATTCCAAACGTCCTGTTATTCTTCTGGGAGTTCAGAGCAAAAGTCGTTCTTACGTAAAAACGGAATTAAGGTTGAGAGCCCACAAGACTTCCTGATGGTGCTTCGTAAGTTAGAAAATGAGCCCATAGATAGGAGATCGTAAAGACGCTTTTCTTCCAACAGAGACGGCTTCCTTACTGCTCACCCAGTTCCTGACCTCTGTCATGAGCTAGTGAACCCCCAGAACAAAGCTGAGAACAAAACCTGGGTTTCGATACGACTCCACAGTTGAACTCAGAACCAGATTAAAACCAGGGCTTACGAGAGCTTTCCCGCTGTCAGATTCAACCGTGGGTCATCCCTAATCCCGCCCCAGACCAGCGAGAAGACAGCAAGCTCCCATCCTTGCAGGAGTGTGCCGTGGAAGCGTCACAAGCCAGAGACAGAGGGGTTGTGTCCCTCAGAGTGAAGCTACAGGAAATGGTTTCCTTCTTTTCATTTTTTCGTTCTTAAGGAACTTTCATAAAACAGCTCTGAATCATGCAGTCTCCTTTAAAAATGTTCTCCTCATAAGGAAAACAGAAGAAAAATCAACCACCAAAGGTCACACTTGAAAACGCAGAACTTCAGAACTTGTGGAAGAAACACCTGTAAGACCTCTTTCTTTGTACCACTTCATGCAAAGTTTCTCATGAGAAATTTATGTACTGGTTTGTGTTTTATGAATCAGACCTGAATAAAAAGAGAGACTTCTGCCATGAAACTTAAAGGGTAAGAAAATCTCCGTGTGCGTGCCACTCCCAGCATCATGAGTCAGGTTTTTCCCCTCCCCACGCAGACTGTTCCAGAGTCTCACCTCAATCCCCCCTACTGGTCCTTACAGATGCGCTAAAATGGATTACCACTGCAGTGGTTTATCAGTCCTCCTCCGATATCCATAGAAAACTAAAGAAGACCAAGGAGGGTCCTCAAACTCCCATTCCCGACCTGGTGAAAATGGCATTTAAAGTCCTTAACACCCGAGAGGAAGTGGCTGAACTTAAGAGGCAGGCCAGGCTCCAGCAGAAGGTCCAACTCCAGACCCAAGCGTCGGTGGGAGCCCGCAGAAAGGGGGAACCAACCGAATCCCACCTGGGGCTTGCTTCAGATGTGGCACCGAGGGACAATGGGCCCGTCAATGTCCCAATCCCAAGGAGCCAACGCGGCAATTCCCTCAATGTGGAACGATGCGCCACTGGAAATCCGCCTGCTGGGTCTCGGGGGATCCTTGGCGCCTCCACACAGAGGAAACCCTGAGCCGGGAAGTCCAGCCTTTCAACTACTCGGATTGGATGATGACTGACGGGGCCCAGACTCAGACACCCCCTAAGCCAGGCCAAGCCCAGGGTCCTGCTCCAGGTAGCAGGGAAGCCCATCTCTTTCCTGTTGGGCACGGGGGCGACTGACTCCATTGTGCCTTCCTACTCGGGGGCCAGCTTCCCCTCTCCAGTAGCCGTGATGGGAACTGATGGCACCTCCTCTATTCCACGGACTGCCCCACTCCTCTCTTGCAGCCTGGATGGGTTCTCCTCCTCACACTCCTTCCTTAGAATCCCTTCCTGCCCAGCTCCTTTTCGTCGAAAATCCTGACATCTATCTATCAGCTTCTCCTCGGCTAAGTCCGGCTACCCTCCTACTTACCCCCTCTACTAACCCAGAACCCTCCCATTCCTGCTCTCAACTCCTGGAAGAGCTGCCCCCTCCACATCCAGGACTTTAGAATCAGCCCTTCCCTAACCCTGACCAAATTCTCTTTGTGGCCAGAGACACGCAGCATAGGCCATCGTTACCCTAGATGCCATCCTAGAGGCAGTTCCCCCCTCCTCGGGACAAGCTCTCGGAAGGCAGAACTTAGAGCCCTCACCAGGGCTCTTCGCCTGTCCAAAGGGCAATGAGCTACCATATACACGGACTCCAAATGTGCCTCCATCATCACACATACACATTCTGTCCTCTGGCAAGAGCAAAGGTTTCTTACAACCAAGGGAAGCCCCATAATCTATGGGCCCCTCATTTCAAAACTACTAGAGGCCCTCAGCCTTCCCACTGAAGTAGCCATTGTCCACTGCCATGGACATCAATCCTCCATGGACCCGGTGTCCTGGGCCAACAACAAAGCTGACTCAACTGCCCAAGCCACTGCCTTAGGCTCCTCATCAGCTCCCCTCCTCTTCCTCAACACACCACATTCCCCCTCTTACACAGATGAGGAAACTCACACACTAAAAAAGATGGGAAGAATAGCCGGGGAGAAAGACTGGATCTTCATTCAAAAGAAACTCGCTCTTCCAAACCATTTAGCTCCTGTGATCATTTCAGACATACGTCAATCCCTACACATTGGTCCCAAGGCCTTACACCAGTTCCCAGGATTCCACTATCCACATCTCCAAAAGGTAATTGGAGAGGTGCGTTAGTCTTACAAAACCTGCTCCACTGTAAATGCTCAAGGGGGAATTCGCAGGCCAGGACCCAATCACCAGCTCCATGGCTACCAACCTGGCAAGGACTGGCAGCTTGACTTTTCCCACATGCCGCGCCATAAATCCTTTCGCTACCTATTAACCTTAGTGGACACCTTTACAGGCTGGATAGAGGCTTTTCCCACAGCTCGGGAGATGGCGGATGTGGTGGCCACCATACTCATCGAACAGATCATTCTGAGATTCAGCCTCCTGGAGATCCTACAATCTGACAACAGCCCGGCTTTCATCTCCAGCATCACCCGGCAAGACTCCGAGAGCCTAAATATTACCTGGAAACTCCATATCCCATATCACCCCCAGTCTTCGGGTAAGGTAGAGTGGGCCAACGGCCTTCTCAAAGAACATCTCACCAAACTTACCCTTGAAACTCCACCTGTCCAGGCCAACCCTCCTCCCGCTGGCTTTAACAAGGCTCAGAGCCACCCCTAGAGGGCCATCGGGCCTAAGTCCCTTTGAGCTTCTCTACGGGGTGGCCCTTCCTGCTCACTTAAAATCTTCCATCATCACCTCCTCCTCTCCTATCTTACTTACCTACCTTCCCTAACTCTTCTAAGAGCCCTCCTGTGGGCCCATGTGGATTCAGTCACCCCTACTCCAGGAGCACCCACCTACAGGCTAACCCAACTCAGGACCAGGGCCCCTTCTCCTGGATAAAACTTATCCAACAAGGCACTTCCCTCGCCAGCCTTTCCTGCATGGGCAATCTGTCCCACTGTTTTATCTGTGCCGCTTTAGGCAAAACTCCCCTTGTGGCCATTCCCCTCCCCAAGTGCATTCAGCTGCACCAGCCCCGCACCCACACCTCCAGTGCCTGCCTCATCCCTCTCTCACTAATGTTGCCCTATTTACTGACCCTCTCAACCATCAATTCCCCTTCTGTTATTCTGCCCCTAACTCATCCCTGTGCAACGTCACCCGGTCAAACGTCACCTCTCATCATGCTGCTATTGCCTGATTCTTTTGGTGCCATGGCACCCTATCTCAATCTCTCAATACCTCTGCCTCGCTCCTGACTGTCTCCCTAGTTCCGCGATTAACTATCTATAGTCAGGCAGAAGTAGCCCTCCTCATCAGCCCCCTGGAAAAGCAGAAACGAGTGATCTTTCTCCCACTGGTTGTCAGGGTCTCCCTGGCCTCAACCCTGGTGACCACTGGGTAAGGGGCCCTTATTCTACTCTGTAGATTCCTCCAGGGACCTATCCGAGAGGCTTCAAATGGCTATCGAGGCTTTGGCAGAGTCTTTTGCTTCCCGACAACGCCAAATAAACCCGGTGGCCCAGGTAGCTCTTCAGAACCGACGTGTCTTGGACCTCCTCACGGCCAAGAAAGGAGGAACTTGTATGTGTCTCAATGAAGATTGCTACTACTACATCAACGAAACAGGTGTAGTTGAAAGCAATCTCCACGTCCTCGCCAAAGTTCGTGAGTCTCTCCAAAAACAGTATCACCCTGTCGACCCAACTACACCCCAATGGTGGCAGACCCCACTAACCATATGGCTCCTCCTCTCTCTAAGCCCACTCCTAATCATTGGCATACTATTAATGGTGGTCCCTTGCTCTCTCTGAATCATCAAGGAAGGAATCCGCGAAAGATCTCGGTTATCAGTCAACCAACTTGTTTTACACCCCTACGCTGGCCTGCCCACCTCCGACAGGCACCACGACGCCCCTAAATCAGCAGGAAGCAGCCGGATCTGAATCATCGCCCCATTATAACATAACAAAAAGATCTGAATGTTGGGCTGGGGAGACTGGGGACCTCAAAATGGCTGACCCCAGGCCAGCAACCTCCCAATAAGGCCGCCTTGCGGCCCTACCCTAACTGAGCACCCAAAGACCTGTAACCCTTGCCCTAATTGGAATGCCGCCCCGCCCCCATCTTCCAGAGGAAAACTCTTTATAGACCCCCCCTGCAGTTTGCTTGGGTGTGACTCCCCCCCTCGCTCTCTCTCCCCTGCGGGCCTCAGAACCTAGCCAGGGAGCGCATCCCATTAAAAGCCTGTTTCAAACAAAATAAATAAATAAAAATAAAAGCCTGTTTCCACCAACTTTTGCCTGGCCTCTCTCTTCCAGTTCACTACCAATCAGATTAAACCTGACAAAAACCATGGTCCTTTTGTACCAAACTGCCACTTAAAGACTGTGACAGCTAATCTCTATGTTGTTAGGAACTATATCATTTCAATATGTGTGAAACTGGCAGGGACATAAATTCCAGACATCATTCACTCTTGGCTTTGAAACAGGCTCATGGTATCTGGTATTAGGCAATGTTCTTTGGAATTTGTAGATGAATCTGACCACATCTAGCTTCAGACGTGGAAAAAAAAAACATATCTTATTTAGCAAAGTGATAATGCAGTGTTTTAAATACATCCCAGCTTAGATGACACACGATACTTTTCTCAATGGTTCCGGGGAGCCTCAGTCATTGTGATTTGATAGCACGCAAAGTCAATGAGAAACAGACACGTGGAATTTGAAGCAGAAAGGTACAGGTCTTTCTGGATCTTCACATTTGTTTCAATTTCTCACTAATGACTCCTCAAGGCCTTGAATACATGAGTCACCCTTTTAGGCAACTACTATGATTAAAAGTAAGAGAAGAGCAAGTAGGATGTTACCTATTCATTTGGCTGAGTCTTCGAACTCTAAGAGACGATGATGAGACCACCAGTCCATGGGGTGTCAAACTTAACAATGCAGCAGAGGCAACAAGAAACTGCTCGACCCAGGAGTAGATGTGAGTGAAGGCTCACCGGAGGAATCATTCTATACCATAATCGACAGTCTGTACACGTCACTGCCTCGGGCTTGGCTCGGCTTCATCTGGTGCACGTGTTGGTCTCACCCAGGAATTCAAGAAGGGCACTGAACACTAGTGATGAAACTGCTCTGCAAGGATATTCTGATTGTTCCATCACATGGGCCTCTTAACAATCCTAGCTTCCCAAACTGCATTCTCAGTGTGTTTCTCCAAAACAATGAGGTGCCACCCTTTATCTGAACTCTTGAATACCACCTCTGCCTGTGGCTGTCCTGTTATGGGGACACCTTTTGCAGCTGCATGCTTTCCCCATTTCTCATTGTGTCCCCTGCCAAGTTTGGACCCCTAGAATACCTACCCTGTCCTGTGTCCAGGCTTGCCGTGTCGGTGATTCATTCACATGGACATTCTGCTGTGGGCTTTGTTCTCTCGGGGCTCACGATATTTACATTCCTTCCCAAGCTTTGCTGTAGGCCAAATCCTTGCTCCTCACCTGGTCCCATCTGGTCTACCCAGACTCAAAAAAAAAAAAATCACAACCAAAAGTCAAAACAAAGGAGGAGCAGGTGGAGATTTTTCCAAGCCGAGACCCTGAAGACGAGAACTGAGGAAGACGGACTCGACATTTACTGGTGTGAGGATGAAAAGAGATACTCAGGATGATGGATATTACACACCATCTCACAAGCTTTCCGTGCCTGAAGTGTCTAGCCCGTTGTTCATTCCACGCAAAACTGTGAGACTCAGGCACTCTTTCAGAGCCTTCTGGGACAATATGGGACAACATGTATAAAATATGGGATGATCACCAAAATGAACCCGATTAAACTCAAACAATGGACTTAATTTTTTTTTATCATCTCCTTTTTTTAAAAAGATTTATTTATTCATGATAGATATAGAGAGAGAAAGAGAGAGACAGAGACACAGGAGGAGGGAGAAGCAGGCTTCATGCTGGGAGCCTGACGTGGGACTCGATCCCGGGACTCCAGGATCGTGCCCTGGGACAAAGGCAGGCACCAAACCGCTTAGCCACCCAGGGATCCCGATCATCTGCTTCCTAATCCCCATCTCCCTACAAAGGTGGTCAATGATTCATTATGTTATTATCTGTTTCTCACCCCAACATTTCTATCTACCTGTATCCATCCATTTGCTGATGACTGAAACCAGGCAGCCATATCTGTTTCTACATCTAACCCATGACCGTTCTAATTTAAAATATACTTTTCATCCATCTTATTATTTTCTTCTCTATATTCAGCACCCAGGTCACATTTATATGTCCCATTGTCATCTCTCACTAGAACTAATATCATTGCATTCTGGCTAGCCTTCCCACTTGTAACTCAAGTCTTTTCAATTTTTTAAAGATGACTTTTATCTCTTTGAGAGAGACCATGAGAGAGAGTGCATGAGTCGGAGCGGGGAGAGGCAGAGGGAGAGGGAGAAGCAGATGCCCCACTGGGCAGGGATCCTGACCTGAGCCGAAAGGCAAAGGCTCAACCGACTGATCCCCCCCACACCAGGTGTCCCTAACTCTGTTCTTTTCTGAATCGTTCCCAAACCCACAACAGGTAGCCTAATAGTGAAAGCCCCAAACATCATTATGTTGTTACTTTGCTTATTAGTTCTCTTCAAAGTCTTCTCTTTGTACCTTGGATGAAATCAAAACCCTCTGAGCCAATAAATCCTGGTGTGATCTAGTCCATGCTGACTTTAGTCACATCTAATGCTGCTCTCCTATCTATCTATTCATTATGTTCCACCTTCCCTGACCATTTTTTCAATCTTTCTCAATCTTGGAGACTCCCATCAATATTTTTTTTACATTCTTCAACATCTCAATGGCTATTAAGATTTCCTATGTAGGAACTTAGCCTTAGCCTTACAACATTCATCACATATGTTACTTCTTTAACGGGGTCTTCCCTGAACCTCTAATTTAAGAGCTAGTTCTCTCCATTATGATATTTTATGGTACATTGTCATTTTCTTTCATAGCACCTTTCCCACGTTTCTTGTAGGCACTTGTCAGTATGAATATTTCTAAAGTGACTGTCCTCTGAGTAGGCCGTGAGAAAGCTCCATGGGAACATGGGTCTTTTGCTTTCTACTGTATGGCAATGCCTGGTACAGGGACTGCAATCATTGGCACTCAATATATCTGTCCAATGAGTGAGTGGAAATTCTGTATCTCATAGTTTATTTGTTCAATTATTCAATAAGCTATTATCTTGTGTAAAGCATGGTCTTCACCTCATTGGGTACAGCAGAGACAAAGAGATGCAAAAGTGCCTGCTCTGGTGAAGCTTCTAGAGTGGGAAACCAGTAATTAGCAACGAATACAAAACATCACATCGCATTTTAGAAAGAGACATGTAGCAAAGAAAAAATGGAGCAGGACAACGGAAATGAGGGGTGCCAGCGAGATGGGATTTACAGTTAGAATAAATGATCAATGTAGGCCTTCATGAACAGTTTACCTCTGGGAAAAGACTTGAAGCAAGTGAAGGCTCTCTAAGAGAAATTCAAGTCAAAGAATTTTCTAGGCAAGGGAATGAGCTAGAATGAGTCCAAGAGTGGGAACTTGTATGGGTTTCTGAGAAACAGTAAAGGAAGATGCAGAGTGGTCAGGAAGGCAGACATAGAGGTTGTGATAAAAGAGACAAGGAAGGGCAGACAGATCACGTAGGCCTTTTGACCACCATCCCCACTTTGGCTTTTACAGTGACTGAGCTGAATGAGCCTTCAAATGGTTTCAGAAGAGTTATAGGATCTTACTTTTGCTTTAAGTGGATCGAGATGGCTGCTCCATGTAGAATCTCACAGCGGGGCATGGGGAAAGGCAGGAAAACCCCACAAAAGGCTTCTGAAGAATTCAGGCAAGAGAAGATGGTCACTTGAATTAGTATCTAGCAGTGGAGATAATAGAAAACAGCTGGATTCTGGATCTATATTGAAGGTCAAGATAAAAGGTTTTTTTTTTCTGATGCACTGGATGGGGGTTTGAAAGACAGCAAGGAATTAAAGACAACTCTGAGGTCTGGAGGCTGAGTAACTGGGAAGACAGCCTTGCAGTCAAGTCACAGGGGTGAAGAATACAGAGGAGTATGTGTGGTGAGATCATGTTTATTTGCAGAAACTGGAGGAGAGGTTACATGAGTAGTTGGATATACAATTCAGTGGGAGAATGACAAATGTGGGAGGTGTCCACCTACAAACAGCACGGAAGGCAGGACAGGAGATGATCTCACTCCAGACCCGGCCCCCACCCCGGAGTGACTATAAACAGAAAAGACCAATTGCCATGCACCACGCCTCGTGCAAAGCCTCGTGCCCTTGCGTTCGGGTCGCGCTCAGGTGGGCCTTACTCCTCAACTTACCAGGATTATGGGAAATATTTCAATCTGACACATATAATAAGCATGATGCATAAGTAGGTAGCCATTTAGGACAGATCTCTCATTGTCAGACTCTTAACTGTGAAATGAATAAATTAAATTTCTTCTATCAGGTAACATTTTTATTATCATGTATATTTTCTACTTGCTAAGAAAGAAAGCAATGTGCAAATATTTTGTGGTTTAAGTAAGTATCTACAGGAATAGCCATATGGTGTGATGATGGCTAGAGGGCCTCACAGATCCTACTTTCATGCAGTGCACATGCCTCCCAGGCACAACCGTACAATCTACATTAGAGAAAATATAGCATTTGAATAACAAGAGATCACTGCGATAAACTGGGCCCATAAGGCTTATTATAAACATCTTCTAAATATAAATTGCTCTTCGAATTCTATCCTGTAGGAGGAATAGAGTTTTTCATGCAAACCAAAGAACGTCATAAAGCCGACTGGCAGACACCTAAAACCCTTATCATAGGAACTTAGTTTTTAGTGATCTCTAAATTATTACCCAGAAATACAGTTTGGATCCTAATAACTAACTCATTCCAGAAACATTCACCACGAGCTTCATGTGGTTTCCGACACGCTCTGACGCAGGCGCTGATGACACAGCGATGGGCAAAACACATCAGGCGACTGCCCCCATCCACAGGGTTTGGTCTTCCTCCGCAGGTGGAAGAGACAATGACTGAATAAATCTGTAACATGTCACAAGGTGGCGAGCACCACGAAGAGCGGGCACGCAGGGCAGGGGATCCGGGGCGGGGTGGCTGTCGTGTAAGTCCTGCGCTCAGAGATTTCCAACTAGATTATACTGTATGAGACTGGTTGACGACTGTCTGCTATTCAAGCACACATAACAGAACAAAGGCCCCATGGAGTGAGGAAAGGTGACCCAGCTTGGAAAGGGCAATCGTGGAAACAGACACCAGGTCTTCTAAATTGCCCTCAGAGATCTTTTCCTGCTAATGCAGTAGAGAGGGGCAGCATTCCTGTTCTGCAGACTAGGAGTAGGAGAGAGAGAGAAAAAAAAGCTCATTAGCCTTAGGGACAACTGCTGATGACTGTCTAATGATCACAGTTTAATAAGTGGGATATATATATAGTAAGAGTACAGTTGTTACTTGAACAACATGTGTTTGCATTGTATGGGTCCACTTCTTTATACAGTACAGCACCATAGATGTCTTTACTCCCATGATTCTCTTTTTTTAAAGATTTAGTCATTTAAGAGAGAATGAGAAAGAGTGTGTACACGAGTTGGAGGGGCAGAGGGAGAGAATTCCAAGTAGACTCACTGCTGAGCATGAGTCCCGATGCAGGGCTTGATCCAGAGACCATGAGATCATGAGCTGAGCCAAATCCAAGAGTCAGGCACTTAACTGACGGCATCGCCCAGGAGCCCAATGGCTGCACCACCCAGGCGCCCCTCTTCCTTATGATTTTAATAACATTTTCTTTTCCCTAGCTCACTTCATTGTAAGATACATATTAATCTACTGGTTATATCATCGGTAAGGTTCCAATCAACAGTGGGCTACTAACTAACAGTCAAGTTTTGGCAGAATCAAAAATTATACGTGGATTTTCAGCTGTGCTGGGGGATGCTGTCGGGACCCCTAATCCCCACGTTGCGGGGAGGTCAGCTATATTCTAGTGAATTTGTAGTTCTTTACGGTATTACACTGTCCAATTTTGTCACTTCTACAAAAACCTGAAGCAGAGAATACAATGTTCATTGAAACCTGTTTCAGTAACTAAATTTGAGCTACTGTTGATGAAATTGAGTACTGTATATTTCCTGTTATGAGAGTATCTCATGCGCACGCATGCACACACACCATCCCTACAGAGCCTTGTGTGCCACTCGATGCCAGAGAAACTTCCCTGTTTTATCCACAAAGTTCACATTTCCAAAGCCAACCAACAGCACTGCACACATGGACTAGCGGTAATAGAAGTGAGGGATGTCTCGGTCCAGTTAGACCAGAGGAGTGGCAAACATTGTTGCCGCCAAAACCAACGGAAAACCCATTTACAAATATGACGGTCACAAATGACACTTCCCTACAAAACAAAAGTGGCACATCCTGCTGTCTTGTCCAAACTCTCTGTGGCCACAACCAATCGAGAGCTTCCAGCTTTCCTGCACTTGCTTGCTTCCCTTACGTTTGTCACCTCAGATACATGACTTTTCTTTTTTGCAGCTCAGGTTTTGATTTTTTGGTAACTTCTAAAACTTTCTAAGGTTTGGTTGTATTGATTTCTTCAAAGAATATTAAAACTTTCTAGCTAAGGATCTCCTACAAATGACTGTGTTGTCTTTACTTCAAATAATTAATAAACTTCCTTTGTACTTAAGAGTCATTAGGCACACACACACACACACACACACAAGAGTCATTAGGCACCATGACAACCCACTGGTTAGTTCTCAACATTTTGCAATTCAGATCACTAGTCAGCTTTCTTCCTGGTCTTCAGACCTGCTTCAATACAACAGGGAAGTATAAAAACAACTTTCATCAGTGAAAAATCCCTAGGAGTTCAGGATTGTTGCACTCTAATGGATACATGGAAGCAAATGTGTATTTCTAGAAATCAATGAATTTATGACTATAAAATATACAGCACCTGTAAATTGAAGAGCTTCTTCCTCAAAAATATAGCCAATAAAAAAGACAGTGCATACATACAAAAAAGCCTTAAATAATAAGGGAGGAAAATAAGTAGAACATGTTAAAAAGCTGGCCAAATGAGAGAGGCATCCTGCCTCTCAGGATGGTTTCCTTATCTTTTACTGCATTTTATAAATGTCATAAAATAATGATGATTTTTTTTATTGGAGTTCAGTTTGCCAACATATAGCATAACACCCAGCACTCATCCCATCAAGTGTCCCCCTCAATGTTCGTCACCCAGTCACCCCACACCCCCACCCTACCTCCTTTTCTTCCACCCCTTGTTCATTTTCCAGAGTGAGGAGTCTGTCATGTTCTGTCTCCCTTTCTGATATTTCCCACTCATTTTTTCTCCTTTCCCCTTTATTCCTTTTCACTATTTTTATATGCCCCAAAAGAATGAGACATTATAATGTTTGCCCTTCTCCGATTGACTTACTTCACTGAGCGTAATACCCTCCAGTTCCAAATGATGACTATTTTACAGGAGAAAAAAACACTTTTTTCTTTAAATTAAGAGGTATCACACTGGGAGAATCCTTTCAATGACTGGGAAAAAAATACGGTCACACAATACAGTTTGCGAACAGCAGACATATACAATGCCTGTTGTCAACTTTCTCCATCATTAACCCCATGACAAAACTCTTTTAAAAGTACAAGGGGAGGCTACAGAAGGAGTTGCTTCCACCTGTATTCCTGTTTGCAGTTTCTTCCTCATGTTTGTCAAGACAGAAAGAAGCATTTTTTTTCTTTTCTTGCTTTTAAGTCTTTAGTTTAAAAAAAAAAGGCAAACCTATAGGATTTTCAATTTTTGGTGACAGTCATGGAAATCTGGAGACTCATGAGTTCTACGACTAGGGTTTCTGAACTGAAATTAAGAATTCAAGGATTACAGTTAAAGTCTCAGAGCAAAAGATATGAGGCTGAGTATTTTTCAACGAAAGCCCAAAGAGAAAAACAGAGGCTGATGACAGAGAAGAGCTGTGACATAAACCACAGATGATGTCGGAATTGTGATTTCTGTTAAATCTTGCCATGTATGCATGGATGTATGTACAGATACACACACATAGATCTCCGACAGTTCTTGTTCCTCAACGGTTATGCTCAAGGTTTGGTGGGGGGGGAACCATCATTCTTTGTCTTGGGATATTTTGCTTACTTTTTGCTATGAATGGACATAGAAAATTAAGTATAAAGATAATTTACAGATTTCAATTATAAAAGAAAATATCACCTTTTTAGTCCATAAAATCCAGACACCTACTGATAAAGCATCCTAGGAGAATCATCACTAGAAAAGTCCAATGGGACACACGGAAAAACTGCACGTTAACTACTTCCAAAGACAAAATTATTTTCACACTTTCTAGAGGTATTCAATATTTAATGTTGATGCCTGATGGAAAGGTCTTAAGTACTACAAACACTCAGACATTGTAGAAAAGGATGTAGTACTGCCACGTCTACCATCAATTCTATCTAAATAAGTGCTATTTTATGGTGTTAGTTATTACTGTATATAAAAGTATTGAAGACCAAGATTCTTTGGACATATTCTTACAGTTTCCCCAAATGTGTAAGATGGCAATAGGACTTTTTTGAGCATTTATTTTTTTCCCTCCTGATTCACTAGCACCTCTCAAAAATAAGCTCTAGAGAATCATGAAGTCCATTCAATAATTTCCTACTAAACACCCTAAATTACATATAAGACCACCATGATGATATAGATCTACTCAGATTGTCAAGGAATTATTTAACTTAGATTATGAGCAGCTACATTTACCAGTGCTTCCAGTCTGGGACCTCATTTCTAAGTGTGTGAGTTGGTTCTCCTGTTTCCATAATAACCAATTTAACAATCAGCTTGGCAGTCAACTACTTTAGAGGTAGTTTCATTAATGTTAGCCCTCTTCTCATTTATACATGAATCGACTGATACTGTGGGACTACTTATTTTTCTAATATACTTGTAAAAGGGCTCTGAATTCAAAGTAACAAACCTTCTGGAAGAATTAGCTCAGGCTCTTTTGTTTAAACTCAATCTTTTCCTTGTAGAACCTCAATGTATATTTTAGAATTTTCTTCCAATACTTTAGGACTCACTTAAAGTTCTAGTCCTAATATGACAATCTCCTTTTGTTGCTGCAAGGACCTAGAAATGCAACAAAGTTATGAGCTAGAAGTTTTTCAGTTTTTGAATGTCAGTAAAAACCAAAAAGAAAAGGAAACAATTAAGAAATTCAAGAAATTAAATTGGAATACAAAGTGGTCTTCATTTCACAGGACTCCCTCTATCGTTAATCCTCACGAGAATGAAGGAAGCTACTCCCTTACTGTATAATGAAAATTGTGATTTTTGTAATGCTTTTTCCAAATCAAAAAGCTCTCAAAACTAGTTCTTTCTCTCTCCTCTTTCCTGGTTTTGGGTAAAAGACTATTCTTAGTAGATGATCTGGTACATAATGAGCACTGCTGGTTGGCTGCACACACACGTACAACAACATGAACCCAACAAGTAGACAAACATCACTCTCCTTTCACGGCATTTGTCGTTTCTAATGGCTGAGTAATATTCCATTGTATCATAGACCACAGATTCTTGTTGTTGTTGTTGTTGTTTTCTCAACTTTATTGAGGTGGTGGGGGGAGTCAGGGAAGGAAGAGGTGTGGACTTGAAGGTTTTTGTTTTTTTAATGCAAAATAATTTATTTTGTGTTTGATACCAGATGAGACGATAAGGGTGATGGTGCTCATGCCCATACGCCGGCTCCAGGTGAAGTGCTCTAGGCTTCGGGCTCACTCTGCTACCTAAGAAGGTCTTTCTCAGCTTTAGCTCTACACAATGCTTGTGACTCAGCGCCTTGCAGGTTTGGGCATTATGGAAACTTTCACAGACTTGCTGAAGGGGATGGTGCCCTCGATGCTGGTTTCCACCTGGGGTGACACTTCGCCACCGTCAATCCAGGGGGATTTGGGAATGCGGGAATTGGAGTTGTAGGCCAGCAGCAGCCTCACATCCACCTGGCATGGTTCTGTCCAGGCAGTATGGGAGGGGTACACCTGAGTGATAAGCCGGTGGCGCCCTGGGCCAGGATTCTGCAAGTCTGCCGGCTTAGGATGAATCATCTGAGCCTGGCCATCTGGATAGAAGACCTGGACCTTCACAGCACTCTGAGGGTCCTGGACATTTTCCAGGGTCGCATCGACATGCAGGGCCACAACCAATCCAGATGTAAACTGCAAGGGGTTGTCTGACTCACCTGCTGGCTCAATGATGCTGGCTGAAGTGTGTGGATCTGCTCTGGAAGGGGGAGGTGCAAGAAGGTACTCTGCCTCAGCATGGTCCATAGAATTTTGACCACTTCCACAGGTTTGGATGTCATGAGTCGGGGCATAAGGTCAAGAAGTTTGTCCACAAAGCTGTCCTTTAGGTGGGGCAAATCCGCAATAAAACACCTCTGAAAAAAGTCCACTTCCTGTAAAAAGTTTTGACACATCCCAAATAAGGGGTCAACTCCTCGAGTAGTCCGTGCTGTTACTATAAGTTGCAAGGCTTTGGCCTGCAGCCTCAGGTGATGTATAATCACCACCTGTTTATTCTCCACACCACTGTACATGAACTCCATTTGGTAGGTCTCTTCCATGATCTGTTTTGCTGCTGTGGAGGCCAAGTCACTCTGCTTCAAATATAAAGGGGCAGCCACATTCCAGAGCTTTTCTTGCAAGGCCTTGATGAGAAGAAGCTGACACCAAAGATAGGTAGCCGAGAACTCCTAGCAGCGACTCCTGCTAGTTCAGACTGAAGTTCTCCACGTTTTTGAAGATCCTGGATGGTGAACTCCAGCAGCTTCTGGGTTCCCTGAGGGTTCCGGTGCTCTGAAGACTGTACACCCTTTCAGAGCTCTGCTGCAGGAACTGATGGGATGGGTCCTCATGGGGCGCAATACCGGGAGAAATGGCCGATGACACTAGTTTTCTACCTGGTAACCTTAAGGCAGGAACAAGATGAGAAAGACTGTCTCAGAGGTAGGCATAATGCCTGAAGGTATGATCTGAGAACAGTGCTGGCATTGTTGAACAGGTTTTAGCAGCATTAAAAATAAGAACCAAAACTGCAATGTAAGCTGGTTCATCCATGTCTGGTTCAGCTGTGTCAAAAAACGGATGGGTGCTCAGGAGCTCTGGCACCAAGGGAAGCACCAGGGTTGGATGCCGACTTCCCAGAAACTTCAAGCACTTCCATATAGAGTCCCTATCAGTAGGGTACTTGGTTAAATTTTTCAGCAGCTCCGCCAGTGCAAGATGAATCCCTTCTTTAGTCGAAACATTAGTACAGCATAAAAGTTCATGAAGAGCCTCTCGAATATCTCTGGATGAATCCTCTAACACAGCCAGGACAGTGTCAAGCTGATCCTCTCGGAGAGTGATATTATTAGAAATTTTTCTCATGCTGTGTATGGGCTGCAGATGTACTTCCTCAATTTCATCATTAAACATGTCAACCAGGAAATCAGGGCGGCACTTCTCCGCAAAAGAAGGTGAAGATTGGGCCAGCACGCAGAGAGCCTCCACAGCAGCAATGAGGACCTCATACATCTCATCTTCCAATCCCTGAACAAAGGCTCCACAAGCTCCTGACTCAATCAAGTTCACAGCTCCTGTATCTATTTCTTCTTTGGGAGCATCACCTCCTCACTTTCTGCCACTGGAAAACTCTCCTGACCTGTAAAGTTCCTTGGCATGTTCATGTGCAGTGCATTTTCTCCTGAGATCGGACATGAGCTTCTTGTCGAGTGTTTGCTCCAGGAAATGAGAACTGACTTGTTCCATTGAGCCCAACAGCTTTGCAGCCTGAACTCGAACCACCCAGGAGCCATCATTGACCATGGGGCAAATTTTTCCAAATGCATCACCAACTAAGCGAATTTCTTCATTAGGAGAAGGAATGGAGACAACGCTTTCAGGATAGAGCTGACTGACAACCCAGATAAGTTGGACTGCAGCACTGCGCCCTTGTTCATAGTCATCAGACAACAATTTACAGGCCTGATTATAAATTGCTTGGTGTAATTTCAGTCCTCTCTCATGAAGCTGCAACATGGCTTTTATAGCTGCTGTTCTGACACGTGGGTCTTGGTCACTGAAGTAATCCCCTATCATCTTCTGGACATCTCTGACAGCTAGGCCTTCTCCATCTTTTGTGACACTTTTCTCCAAAGAGCCAAGATTGCCAAGTAATTGCAGGCACTTATTTCTTACACCATGAGACGTATCTGTGAGGTGCTTGCAGGCTACATCAACTAATCCCATCTGGATAGCTTGATTCTCTGGGAGTCTGGTGCCAGTTGCAAGCAAGCTGTCCAACAGTTGAGCAAGGACTTGATGAGCCTTTTCATTCTGCAGGATGTTATTGGCATCATCCATAATGCAGTCTGGTGAAAATCCTGCAGTCTTTGATAATAAACCCAACAATGATGCAATTTTCAGTCTCACAGATGGATCATTCTCCATAATAATGTTCCAAGAGAATCCTAACTACTCCTTCCACACTTTCTGCTTCAACAGGCTTTCTGGCAAACTGGAGTAGATACTGCAAAGCATCCGCTGGGAAGGGAGCTTTACACAGATCTACGTGGAGTGCTGCAGATTTACTTGGTTTTGTCAATCGCAGTTTCTTGGTTGCAATTTCCTCCTGTTGTTGCTGGACCTCCTTAGTGAATTCGTCGTACACTCGTTTCTTTAGGTGAGCCGCCATGACTTCCCGCCAGACCACAGCTTCTTGATCCATCATCTTTCGATGGACACCGAGGTTCCTTCCACAGTTTGGCTATTGTGGACATTGCTGCTATAAACATTGGGGTGCAGCTGTCCCGGGTATTATGCTGAGTGAAAACAGTCAATCGGAAAAGGACAGACATTATATGGTCTTATTCATTTGGGAAATATAAAAATTAGTGAAAGGGAATAAAGGCAAAGGAGAGAAAATGAGTGAAAGTATCAGTGAGGGTGACAAAACAGGAGACACCTAACTCTGGGAAACAAACAAGGGGTAGTGGAAGGGGAAGTGGGTGGGAGTGGGTGACTGGGTGATGGGCAATGAGGGGGGCACTTGGCGGGATGAGCACTGGGTGTTGTGCTATATGTGGACAAATTGAACTCCAATAAAAAATTAAAAATTCAAAAAAAAAGAAAATGGGCCCTTTATGTAAAATAAGCAAACATTTAACTGATGTATTCAGTAGGTCCAATAAATGGAAATGTAGGACACTAAAAAAAAAAAAAAAAAACACCAGGGAAATCTTCAGGGTTCTAAAGTATGTCATTGTTTTTCAAAAGATATCCGAGTGATATAAACAGGAACACCACAAGTACAGAAGTAAAAGCTGCTGAAGGCACAGATATAAACAATTTCACTACTATGTTAAATGCCGTAGATCATCATGAGAAAGATTTAAATGCATCAGTAAATAAGAATCTTTAAGTTTTGGACACAGTTATTTTTTTAACATAAGCAAATATGCAATAATGTATTTCAAATGTGAAAAAGTACCTGTACCCATGGCCACCCTGGAGGAAGAGCACGCCAAGGGGCATGCTATCGGGATCCCCCACATGACAGAGCAGCCACCTGCCTCAGTGAAGCAACCGACTTCGGCCACTGAGCAACATCCTAAACGAAATCAAGAGCCCGCCAGAGCTACTACACTGGGGCAAGCTGAAACTTATGGGCCTGAGCAGTTTGAGCCGGGCATGGCAGTTGGTGCTGAGTGCATGGCCCGAGCCGAGATGCTAGCTGCTGAGGCCAAGCCAATTTACAAGGCAGTCACACCTCTGATTCACTGTCCCGACCTGGAGGAGCCACCTACACACTTGGCCACCCTGCAACAAGAGCTCCCCCAGGTGCCCACTATCAATGTCCCCGGCATGCCATGCCAAAGGAATCACCTGCCTCAGTGCAGCAACCAGCTTTGGCCCCTGAGCAACATCATGTCAGCAGCCCACCCCAGCTCTGAAGGTGGGGCCTGATGAAGCTTCTGGGCCTGAGGTGATCGAGCTGGGCAGGGCTGTCGGTGCTGAGTGCTTGGCCAGAGTAGAGATACCAGCTGCTGAGTTGAAGCCAATGCATGAGGTGGTCAAATCTCTGATTCACTCTCCCAACAAGGAGGACCCACCTGCAATCTTGGCCACCCTCGCAGTAGATCATGTCCCAGCGCATGCTATCAGGGTCTGCCACATGCCGGAGCAACCACTCGTCTCAGTGGAGCAAATAGTGTCCACCCCTGTGCAATATCCTGAACCACCTCAACAACTGGCCCCAGCTCCTACCTTGGGGCCTGCTAAAGCTTCAGGGCCAGAGGTGATTGAGCTGGTCATGGCTCGAGCCGAGAAGCCAGCTGCTCAGACCAAACCAATGCATGTGGTGGTAACACCTCTGACTCACTGTTCCGACATGCAAGAGCTACCTGTACCCGTGGCCACCCTGGAGGAAGAGCACGCCCAGGTGCATGCTATTGGGTTCCCGCACATGCCGGAGCCGCCACCTGCCTCAGTGGAGCAAATGACTTTTGCCACTGAGCAACATCCTGAACCAAATCAAGAGCCTGCCAAAGAGACTACAGTGAGGCCAGCTGAAGCTTCTGGAGATGGAATACTTCCAAACTCGTTCTATGAGGCCAGCATCACCTTAAGTCCAAAAGCAGACAAAGACCCCACCCGACCAAAAAGGAGAGTTATAGACCAATGTCTCCGATGAACACGGATGCAAACGTTCTCAACAATATACGAGCCAATAGGATCCAACGGTACATTGAGAAGTTACTCACCGTGACCAGGTAGCATTTATCCCCGGGATGCAAGGCTGGTTCAACACTTGTCAAACACTCCATGTGACTGATCAGATCTGCAAGAGAAAAAACGAGAACCAGATGATCCTCTCAATAGATGCAGAGAAAGCATTTGACAAAATACGGCATCCATTCCTGATCCAAACGCTTCAGAGTATAGGGATAGAGAGAACATTCCTCAGCATCTTCAAAGCCATCTATGAAAAGCCCGCGGCAAATTATCATTCCCAAGGGGGAAACGCTGGGAGCCTTTCCCCGAAGAAGATCAGGAACGAGACAGGGATGTCCACTCTCATCACTGCAATTCAACATAACACTAGACGTCATAGCCTCAGCAATCTGGCAACAAAAAGAAATAAAAGGCATTCAAATCGGCCTAGAAGAAGTCAAACTCTCCCTGTTCACAGATGACATGATACCATACACCTGGAAAACCCAAAAGACTCGACCCCAAGACTGCTAGAACTCATACAGCAAATTCGGCAGTGTGGCAGGGTACGAAATCAATGCCCAGAAACCAGTGGCCTTTCTAGACGCTAACGATGAGACTGAAGAAAGAGAAATTAAGGAGTCAACCCCATTTGGGATGGCACCCGAAAGCATGCGCTACCTAGGAATAAACCTAACCAAAGAGGTCAAGGATCTCTATCCGAAAAATGACAGAACACGTCTGAAAGAGACTGAGGAAGACACAAAGAGATGGCAAACTATTCCATGCTCATGGATCTGAAGAATGAATATTGGGAAAACGTCAACGTGACCGAGGGCAATTTACACAATGCAATCCCTATCAAAATACCATGGACTCTCTTCAGAGAGCTGGAACAGATCATCTGAAGATTTGTGTGGAATCAGAAAGGACCCCGAATGGCCACAGGAAGAGTAGCCAAGAAAACCACAGCGGGGGGCAGTACAATGCCGGATTTCAGGTTGCACTGCACAGCTGTGCTCACCAAGACAGTGTGGTACAGGCACAAAAACAGACACATCCATCAATGGAACAGAAGAGGAATCCAGAAGTGGACCCTCCACTCAGTGGTCAAGACCACATATTCGACCAAGCAGGAGAGACCATCCACTGGAAAAAAAGACAAGTCTCTTCCATAAATGCCACTGGGAATGCTGGACAGCCACATGCAGAGGAGTGAACCTGGACCACTGTCTCACACCAGACACAAAGATAAACTCAAAATGGATGAAAGATGTAAATGCGAGATGAGATTCCATCAAAACCCTAGGGGAGAACACAGGCAACACCCTTCCCGAACTTGGCCACAGCAACTTCATGCAAGATACACCCACAAAGGCCAGAGAAACAAAAGCAAATATGAACTATTGGGACTTCATCGGGATGAGAAGCTTCTGCACAGCCAAAGAGACACTCAACAAAACCAACAGACAACCTCCAGAATGGGAGAAGCTACGTGCAAATGACCCGTCGGGTAAAGGGCCAGCATCCACGATCTCTAAAGAACCTATTCAACTCAACAGCAGAGAAACCAACCATCCAATCCGGAAATGGGCAAAAGACACGAACCGAAACAGCACAGAGCAAGATGTAGACGTGACCGACAAGCCCATGACAAAGTGCGCTGCATCACTGTATTTCCATCAGGGAAATACAGATCAAAACCACAAGGAATTCCACCTCACAGCGGTGAGAATGGGGAACATTGGCCAGACAGGAAACCACAAATGTTGGACCGGATGTGCAGAAAGGGGAACGCTTTCAAAAAGGAAAAATTTCAGAGGTAGCCATACTCACCTGATAGGGACCAAGCGGGAGGGGCGGGCTCCCGGCCAGGCTGGGGTGCTTAGGGAGGGACCCGAGAGCGGGGAGGGGGGAGGGGGGCGAGGGAACAGCCAAGGGCCTTGGGGGGGCTCCTGGGGCCCAGCGGCCCAGGCCCTCAAGCCACCGCCCCAAGGCCCTGCCCTGACATTGCAAGGTGCCTGCACCCTAACCCCTCTGAGCGCACGCACATGGGTTCGGCGGCACCTCCCTGAGCCCGGGGGGAGGGGCCCCACACCCTCCCTGAGCCGCCCGAAGGAGACCTGACCTGGCCCGTAGGAGGCCCCTCCGCCGCCCCCTCCGCCAACAGGTGCCACCACTCCTCCCCCATGTAGCCCTCTGCCCTTGGCAACCTGGCGGCCCAAAGGGTGTTGGCCCAGCTCGCCACGGGAGCGCCTCCATGTGGCCACCGAGGACCGCTGTCCCCCACCTGGTCCCTCCCAGGCATCCGCCATGCCACGAGCGAGGGCCAGATGCCCCTCGCACAGCCACCCTGGGGCCCGTCACGCCTCCCGGGGCCCACGCTGACCTGCGTGCCGGGGCCGAGGCCTGCAGAGCCACTGCCGCGAGCCCGCAGTGCGGGGAACCACGGGCCTGGAGCGGCGGCGAGGCCGACTAACCTCCTGCCCCAGTGGCGGGATCGCTGCATCTGTGCCCAGCTCCTCCCGGGCCACGCCCTGGGGACTTTGGTCACGCTGGGGGTCAGGCGCCAGGGTAAGCTCCCGGCCATGCCCCGGCCACGCCCTGGCCACAGAGAGGCCCGCCCCCAGCAATAAACCTAACCAAATAGGTAGATCTATACTCTTAGAGCTATAGAACACTCATGAAAGAAATTGAAGCGAACACAAAGGAATGGAAAAAATTCCATGCTCATGGATTTGAAGAACACATATATGGCCCCTGGGCCTCGAGGCACGAGGCCGAGACACTACAGAATGCTGCCCTAGAACACACATGGGGCTTCACGCTCTCCTGGGAAGACCCAGCATCACGGGGCCCCACGACCCTGGGCCGCCCGGGCTGCCGAGCTGCGGTTAGGGGCTCAGGGGTGGCTCAGGCACCAGCATGCCCCACATGGAGGGTCCCTGGAGAAGTGCACGGTGGCCTGGCCTTGCATCGCATCTCTGCCCTGTCTGAATTCCATCACACCAGACAGGGAGACAGGCGCACCACGTCCTCAGCAGGTGCTCTGTGAGGGGGTCATTGCCCCCCAGACCCTGCTCCCCCTTTGCCTGCCACGCCTCCAATTCCCACTGCTCAGGGCTCAGGTCTTAAATCCCTCACCTGTACCTACAAATACGCTACATCGGATCAAACAAGGGAGACTGCCCCCCACACCCGCCGTGCCCAGCACACCGTCCTCCCCGTTCAGTATTCTCCTAATTCCCTGGAACCCCTCCCTCTCCAAGGACCCCAGCTAAGGGCACACCTCCAGGACCTGGTCTCTCCATCCCATCACTGCCCTGCACCGTGGAGTTAGGACAGGGAAATTGAGTCAGCCATAGACCACAGGAGAGTACCACGCTGGGAATGCTGGGCAGTGGCATCTGGTGCTGGAAGTGAGGCCAGGGCAGAGCTGGCTGCTGTTCCCACATCCTTTCTTCACCACTAGCACAACCGTCTAGCCTCTTACTTTCATCTGGGGCTCAGAGACCTAAGATAAACACCCTGTGATCCAGCCTGCTCTTGCAGCTAGATGTGGCCCAGAAGACAGGGGGTGAAAGGTCATGTAAGAGCTTCTGGAACGGCTCTTAAAGATGGCCTATTCTTCCTTTTGTCCCTCTGTTGCTGGGGACATGGTATTGATGTCCAGCCCTCTACCTACCATCTTGGTTAACGAGGATGAGGGCCACACACCAGCAGTGGCAGATCAGTGAAGAGATGGGAGACTGGGCTGGAAGGGCTGCATGGATCAGCCCTGCCACCTCAGCCATAAAGAGGCTCTCTGGAACCCGCACATGAGGGGGAAAGAGTGTTCACACTTGCATAAACCACTGTCATATGAAATTCCTAAGGACAGGCTGTGGCTGTCCTTCTGACCAGGGGCTCAGCATCAGCTGCACCCACGAGATTAGGGATGGTCCCTAAAGCTGACACACATAACCAAGAGTAAAAGCACACAACTTTCCCATAGGGAGCAAAGTGCCATCTGGCAAGATCAAGCACCCATCCCCGATTAAAAACAGCAAAACCTGGAACAAAGTAGTTTTCTGACATCATAAAGATATTACCTGCAATCCACGTCCAATCTCAGACCCAGCCCGAAAGCCCCAAGCAGAAGTAAACGCTGCATCAGGAGCCGACAAGCCTGATGTGTTCTGACCAGCAAAATAAAACACAAAGCCAGAAATCCAAAGGACAAACTCATGAACGTGGATCCTACAATGTCTCCCAGCATCCTACAAACATTACTACATTTAACTTGACTACCAAAACGTGACTTAAGATAAATGTATTAGGGATGCCTGGGTGGCTCAGTGGTTGAGCATCTGCCTTCCAACCGGGGTGTGACCCTGGGGTCCTGGGATCAAGTCCTGCATCGTGCGGGCTCCCTGCAGGGAGCCTGCTTCTCCCTCTGCCTCTGTCTCTACCTCTCTCTGTGTCTCTCATGAATAAATACATAAATAAAATCTTAGAAAAAAAAAAGAAAATCACGCAGCACATGAGAACCGGAACGATCTCAACAAATGAATAAAGACAATCAATAGACAGCAACAGCATGATTAACAGAATAATCACCATACCTAACGAGATTTTAAAGCAGGTAATGTAGGAATCATTCGATAAACAGCCACAAACACACCTGGAAAAAATGAAAGAAGAAAAAGGAACCAGCAAAGAGATAAAAGATACAAGAGAGACTCAAATACAAATGTTGGAGCTGAAAAAAAAATCAAATAAAAAGCTCGACAGGTGCAGAGAACGGAGAGCCTAGTGAACTTGCAGGCGGAATGACAGAGATAGCCCACATGGATAAAACAGAGCAGAGACTGGGAAGGAAATCCCAAAAATACAGTGACCCATAGGACCGTAACAAAAGATCCCACATTCATGTCCACGGAGTCACCAAAGACGAGTAAGAAAATGGCTACAAAACTTCAGAGAATTAGTGGATGAAAAGACCCCAAATTTGACAAAAGACCTAAATCTCCACACTCAGGAAACTGGAAAGACCCCAGTGCAGAAAAACCGAAGAAATCCACACCAGGACACAACACAGTCAAACGTCCGAAACGTCATGACAGGGGATGAGGCCGAACAGTAACGGGGGAGTAACGGTGCCTCTCCCACGAGAAACACGGTTAGAATTACCGCAGATTTCTCATCGGGGATCATGGAGGCCATGAGATGGTGGCCGGCTTTTCTAGTGCAGAGAGAAAAGAACTGTCTACCCAGAGCCCTTCAGGAATGAAAGAAATCAAGAGGGAAAAGTAGGAGGCCTTGTCACCAACAGACCTGCCCCAAGAGAAAGACCTGTAACCAGAAAGAAAAGGAGAAAAGGAAGCACCTGGGCATAGGGGAGGAAAAAATAACATAACATAAGCAAAAATATCCATGAATAAAATTTACTTCCCTTCTCTGCTACGTGCTGGTTGAAGCAAGTCACACAGCACTGCCTGGTGTGGCTCAAATGTATGCAGAAGAAATATTTAAGACAGTGATGTTGCAGGTGAGGCTGAAGGCCACGGAGGTGGGGTTTCTGCACTTCGCCCTATCCGGTAACATGTCGACAACAGTAGAATGTGACATTACGTGTCTGTAGTATAAAACCTCAAGCAGCACTGAGAAAGATACGCACTCACGGGCACAATGATATATCAAAGCTGAATTCTAAAAACGCGTTCGACTAACACAGAGGAAAGCAGGAAAAAGAAACAAAACATAAAATGACAGGTGGATGCTCTGACATAATAATTACATGAAAGAGAAGTGTTCTAAACATACAAAAGACAGACATTGGCAGACTGGTTTTTAACAAGTATGACCCAGGGACGCCCGGGTGGCTCAGCGGTTGAGCATCTGCCTTTGGCTCAGGGCATGATCCCGGGGTCCTGGGATTGAGTCTCGCATCCCTCCTGTGGGGAGCCTGATTCTTCCTCTGCCTGTGTCTCTGCATCTCTGTGTGTGTGTGTGTGTCTCTCATGAATAAATAAACTCTTTATAATCAAAAAAAATTTTAAGAAGAAAAATAAATGATAGAAAATCTGGACAAAGATTAGCAATGATACAGAGCACTCGAGAAGACCATCAGCCAACAGTATGTCAACAACAGGTATAAAACACCTCGCCCAAGAAGTGCAGAAAACACGTTGTCTTCAAGCACCCACAGAACTCACACCAAGACAGGCCATATCCTGGACCATGACACAAACTTCAACGTATTTACAAGAATTAAAATTCTAGAGCATGGTCTTTGAAAATCATGGACTCAAACTAAAAATCGGTAGCAGAAAAATCTCCAAATATTGAGAAACTAAGCAAAATGATTCTAAGCAATCCAGGAGTTGAAAGGAGATGTCAAAGGAAAGTTTTAAAAATACACAGAACGGAATGAAAGTGAGAATACCACACACCAATATCGGTGGTGCGTAGCTCTGAAAGGGAAATTTATGAGATTATTTGCTCATACTAAAAAAGAGAAAGTTGTCAAATAATCTAAGCTTCCATTTAAATAATCTAGAAAAAGAAGAACAAAGTAAAGCAAATTGAGAGGAAGGAATAGCATAGTAAATACAAGAAAAAAATCAAAGAAACTGAAAACAGGAAAAAAAAACCCAAAATCAACGAAACAAAAATGTGATCCCTTAAATATAGGAAATAAAATACGCAAACCTCTAGAGAAATGAGTGAGAGAGAGAGACTGATATGACGTAAATTAACAAAATCAGGAAAGAAACATCATTACAGACCCTGCGGAAACTGAAAAGATAAAGGAAACAGTAGTAAGACTTCACACATCAATTTGACCAATTCAAAGATACGGACAAGCTTCTCAAAAAAGCACAAGCCACTACAACTCATGCAGTAACATGTAAGTACTGTGAATAAAACATCTGAATAGTTCTGTAGTCTATTAAGTAAACTGAATTCTTAATTTTAAAATTCATATACCAATAAAATATAAAGAAATAAAGAAATAAAAAATAAACAGCGTATGTTCTCATTCATTTGGGGAATATAAATAATAGTGAAAGGCAATATAAGGGAAGGGAGAAGAAATGTGTGGGAAATATCAGAAAGGGAGACAGAACATAAAACTCCTAACTCTGGGAAATGAACTAGGGGTGGAGGAAGGGGAGGAGGGCAGGGGGTGGGGTTGAATGGGTGACGGGCACTGAGGGGGACACTTGACGGGATGAGCACTGGGTGTTATTCTGTATGGATGAAAACCTTCTGCTGGGTACGCATACTGGGAAAAAAACCTCAATTATCATAAAACCCATGTACAAACGACCCAGAGAGGGAACGTACTCTTCATTGGGAAAACCCTGGAGCTTTTCCCTTAAGGTCAGGAACACGACAGGGTGTCCACCCTCAACACTCTCGTTCGGCAGAATAGTAGTGGTCCTCGCTTTCCCAGCGACATTCCGAAACAGAAAAAAAAGGCATCCGGATCGGCAAAGAAGTCAAACTCTCACTCTTCACAGAGGACATGACACTCTATGTGGGAAACCTCACACAATCACTAGACTAGATCGTACGTAAGGGATCTATCCAACAAGACGCCTAACTAATGATCGTGGGTATCTATGCCCTGAATGTGGGAGTTGCCACGGATATCAATCAATCGCTAAGCAAAGTTAAGACATACTTAGATAATAATACCCTTTTACTTGGAGACTCGAATACGGCGCTTTCTGCAATTGACAGGTCTTCCAGGCACAGCATCTCCAAAGAAACAAGAGCACTAAAGGATACAGTGGACCAGGTGGATCTCACAGATATTTACAGAACTTTACATCCAAATGCAACTGAATTCACATTCTTCTCAATTGCACGTGGAACTTTGTCCAGAAGAGACCACATACTGGGTCACAAATCAGGTCATAATCGATACCAAAACTTTGGGATCGTCCCCTGCATATTTTCAGCCCATAATGCTCTGAAACTAGAGCTCAACCACAAGAAGTTTGCAAGGATTTCAAACACGTGCAGGTTAAGGACCATCCTGCTAAAAGGTGAAAGGGTCAACCAGGACATCAGAGAAGAATTAAGAAAATTCACGGAAACCAGTGAGAACAAAGATACAACCAACCGTTCAGAATCTCTGGGATACAGCAAAAGCGGTCCCAAATAGGGGAAAGACATCGCAATACAAGCATCAATCCAAACACTGGAAAGAACTCAAATACGAAAACTAACCTGGCACCTAAAGGAGCTGGAGAAGGACCAGCAAATGAAACCTTCACCCAGCAGAAGACGACGGTTAATAAAAATTTGAGCAGAACTCAATGAAATAGAGAGCAGAAGAACTGAGGAAACACATCCACAAAACCAGGTGGTGGACCTCTGAAAGAACCAATAAGAGAGAGAAAATCCATGAAGCCAGCCTTATTAAAAGAAGAGAGAAAAGACTCCAATTAACAAAAACATGAATGAGAAAGGAGAGATCACCACCACCACGTAGGAAATACAAGCGATCTGAAAAACTCATCCTGAGCAGCTATACGCCAATAAATTGGGCAATCGAGAAGAAACGAACGCATTTCCGGAAAACCACAAACTACCAAAAAGGGAACAGGAAGACACAGAAAACCCCAACAGGTCAATATCCAGGGAGGAAATTAAAGCAGTCATCATCAAAGACCTCCCAGGACACAAAAGTCTAGGGCCGAATGGCTTCCTGAAACACTGTGGAACACGTCGGAAAGAAACTGAGGAAGACACAAAGAGATGGAAAAGGGTTCCACGCTCCTGGGTTGGAAGAATTGATATTGGGGAAAATGTCAACGTGACCCAGGGCAATATACACAACTAATGCAATCCCTGTCAGAAATAGCACGGACTCTCTTCAGAGAGCTGGAGCAAGTCCTCTGAAGGCTGGTGTGGAATGCGAAAAGACCCCGAACGGCCACGGGAAGGGTCGCCAAGAAAACCACTGCGGGGGCAGCACAATGCCGGATTTCACGTTGTGCCACGAAGCTGTGACGGGCAAGACAGTGGGATACTGGCACAAAAACAGACACGCCGATCAATGGAACAGAAGAGAGCATCCAGAGGTGGACCCTCAACTCTATGGGCAACTAATATTCAGCCAGGCAGGAAAGACCATGCACGGGGAAAAAGAAAAGACAGTCTCTTCAATAAATGCTGCTGGGAACACTGGACAGCCACACGCAGAAGAATGAAACTGGACCATTCCTCTCACACCATACACAAGGATAAACTCAAAATGGATGAAGGATCTCAATTTTGCAAGACAAGAGTCCATCAAAATCCTAGGGCAGGACAAAGGCAACAACACCCTTCTTGAACTGGGCCACAGCAACTTCGTAGAAATGACATCAGCCACGAAGGCCAGAGAAACAAGAGCGAAGAAAAGGATTGCTGGGACTTCACCAAGATGAGCAGGTTCCACACAGCAAAAGAAACACCCGACAAAACTCAAAGCCAACCCACAGAGTGGGAGAAGACATGTGCAAATGACCCTGTCAGGTAAAGGGCCAGCATCCAAGATCTCTGAAGAACTTCTGCAACTCCACAGCAAAGAGACCAACGATCCAATCCGGAAGACGGGCAAGAGACATGAATGGAAATGTCACAGAGGAAGACTAGGCATGGCCGACAAGCACGTGAGACAATGCTCCGCATCACTGGCCGTCAGGGAGATATGGGTCAAAAGCACCACGAGATCCCACCTGACACACCAGCGACTGCGGTGAACGTTAACAAGATAGGAAACAGCGAAGGTCGGCGAGGATGTGGCGAAAAGGGAACCCTCTTGCACTGCTGGTGGGAATGTGACCTATGCAGCCACGCCTGGAAAACCGTGTGCAGGTGCCTCAGAGAGGTAACAACGGATCTGCCCTGCGATCCAGCATGGGGGTGCACTGGTGGAGATGTACCCCAAAGATACAGATGCGGGGAAACACCGGGACACGTGCACCCTGAGGTTTCGAGTTGCAATGCCCACGATAGCCACACTGCGGAAGGAGCCTCGGTGCCCATCGAAAGATGAATGGATAAGGAGGGCGAGTGGTCTCTGTACACGATGGAAGATTACTCAGCCATCAGAAACGACAAACACCCACCATTTGCTTCGATGTGGATGGAACCAGAGGGTATTATGGCTGAGTCAAAGAAAAAGAAGGCAGTCGGCGAAGGACAAACATTCTATGGTCTCGTTCTTTTGGGGAGTATGAAAAAAATAGTGAAAGGGAACAGAGGAGAAAGAAGAAAAAAATGAGTGGGAGATGGCAGAAAAGGAGACAGAACAGGAGAGACTCCTAACCCTGGGAAATGAACAAGGGGTGGAAGAAAGGGAGGAACGCGGGGGGCGGGGTTGACTGGGTGACGGGCACAGAGGGGGGCACTTGATGCGATGAACACTGGGGGAGTTACACTCGATGTTGGCAAAATGACCTCCAATAAGAAAGAAACCTATAAACAAACACACAAACCTCCCAAGACACAAAAGTCCAGGGCCAGATGGCTTCCCAGGGGAATTCTATCCAGCGCTTCAAGAAGAAAGACTACCTATGCTACTAAAGCTGCTCCGAAAGATAGAAAGAGATGGAATACTTCCAAGCTCGTTCTTGGAGGCCAGCATCACCTTAACTCCAAAACCCAAGACCCCAAAAGGGGACAATGCTGGACCGATGTCCCTGATTAAGGCGGACGCACACCTTCTCCACAAGATATGAGCCAACAGGATCCGACGGGACATGATTAAGAAGTTACTCACCACAACCCAGTGGGGTTAATCGCCAGGGTGCAAGGCTGCTTCAGCACTCGGAGAACACTCGATGGGCTTCATCAGATCTGCAAGAGAGAAAACAAGAACCAGATGATCCTCTCAAGAGACGCAGAGGAAGCATTTGACAAAATACGGCATCCATGGCAGATCCAAACCCTTCAGAGTACAGGGATAGAGGGAACGTCCCTCAGCAGCTTCAAATCCATCTACGAAAAGCCCGTGGCAAATTATCATCCACAATGTGGAAACACTGGGAGCCTTTCTTCGAACATCAGGAACGAGAGACAGGGATGTCCACCCTCACCACGTCTTCTCAACATGCTACTAGACATCTCGGCCTCAGCAATCAAGCGACAGAAAAAATAAAAGGCATTCACATTGGCAAAGAAGTAGTCAAACTTGCCCTCTTCACCGATGGCATGCATGGTACCGTACCCGGAAAACCCAAAAGACTCCACCCCAAGATCGTAGAACTCATACAGCAAATTCGGCAGCGTGGCAGGATCCTAAATCTATGCCAAGAAATCAGTCACCTCTCTATACGCCAACGATGACTCTGAAGAAAGAGAAATTAAGGAGTCGGTTCCAGTGACAACTGCACCCAAAAGCATGAGATACCCAGGAATACACCTAACCAAAGAGGTAAAGGATCTCTACCCGAAAAACCACGGAACACATCTGAAAGAAATTGAGGAGGACACTAAGAGATGGAAAACTATCCCATGCTCCTGGATTGGAAGAATTCATATATTGGGAAAATGTCAACGTGACTGACCCAGGGCAATTTACACATTGATTGCAATCCCTATCATCAAAAATACCAAAGGCTCCCTTCAGAGAGTTGCCACAAATCATCTGAAGATTAGTGTGGAATCAGACAAGACCCCGAATGCCCAGGGCAATATTAGAAAAGAAAACCACAGCTGGCGGCATCACAACGCCGGACTTCAGGTTGTGCTACAAAGCTGTGCTCATCAAGACAGTGTGCTACTAGCAGAAAAACAGACACACGGATCAATGGGACAGAAGAGAGAAATCCAGAAGTGGACCCTCAACTCTACGGTCAGGACCATATATTCGACCAAGCAGGAGAGACCATCCACTGCAAAAAAGACAGCCTCCTCACTAAAGGCTGCTGGGAACGTTGGACAGCCACATGCAAAAGAATGAAACTGGACCATTCTCTCACACCATACACAGAGATAAAACTCAAAATGGATGAAAGATGTAAATGTGAGATGAGATTCCATCAAAACCCTAGGGGAGAACACAGGCAACGTCCTTCCCGAACTTGGCCACAGTAACTTCTTGCAAGATACACCCGTGAAGGCCAGAAAACAAAAGCAAAGATGAACTATTGGGACTTCATCGGGATGAGAAGCTTCCGCACAGCCAAAGAGACACTCAACAAAACCAACAGACAACCTCCAGAATGGGAGAAGCTACGTGCAAATGACCCGTCAGATAAAGGGCCAGCATCCACGATCTCTAAAGAACCCATTCAACTCAACAGCAGAGAAACCAACCATCCAATCCGGAAATGGGCAAAAGACACGAACCGAAATGGCACAGAGCAAGACGTCGACGTGGCCGACAAGCCCATGAGAAAATGCGCCCCATCACTGTTATTTCCATCAGGGAAACACACGTCAAAAGCACAACGAAATCCCACCTTACACCGGTGAGAATGGGGAACACTGGCCAGACAGGAAACCACAAATACTGGACAGGATGTGCAGAAAGGGGAACGATTTCAAAATTCAACAATTTCAGAGGTAGCCATATTCACCTGAAAGGGACCAAGGGGGAGGGGGGCATGCTGCCGGCCAGGCTGGGGAGCTTAGGGAGGGACCTGAGAGCGGGGAGGGGGTGGGGGGAGGAGGAACAGCCAAGGGCCTTGGGGGGCCTGGGGGGGCCCAGCAGCCCAGGCCCTCAAGCCACCGCCCCAAGGCCCTGCCCTGACATCGCAAGGTGCCTGCATCCTAACCCCTCTGAGCAGCCGCGGATGGGTTCGGCGGCACCTCCCCGAGCCCCGGTGGAGGGGCCCCACACCCTCCCTGAGCCGCTCCTGTGAGACCTGACCTGACACGTAGGAGGCCCCGCCGCCGCCCCCCTCCGAGAACAGGTGCCACCACTCCTCCCCCGCGCAGCCCTCTGCCCGGCACCCTGGCGGCCCAAAGGGTGTCCGCCGGGCTCGCCACGGGGGCGCCTCCATGCGGCCCCCAAGACTCACTGTCCCCCTCCGGTCCCTCCCAGGCACCCGCCGCGCCACCAGCGAGGGCCAGATGCCTCTCGCACAGCCACCCCGGGGCCCGTCACGCCTCCCGGGGCCCACGCTGACCTGCGCGCCGGGGGCCGAGGCCTGCAGAGCCGCTGCCGCGAGCCCGGAGCGCGGGGAACCGCGGGGAACCGCGGGGAACCGCGGGCCTGGACTGGGGGCGCGGCCGCGCAACCCCCTGCCGCGCCCAGGTCGCTGCATCTGTGCACAGCTCCTCCTGCGGCCACGCCCCGGCCCCCTTCAGGTCATGCTCGGGCTCAGGCGCCTGGGCAAGCTCCCGCCCCGCCCCCGCCACGCCCCCCGCAGACCTGCCACACAGAGGCCCGCCCTCCGCGGAGCCTACAGGGGACCCGAGACCGCCTCTGCCTCCCCCCGCTAGTCTAGTCGGGGCGCCGGGGCCGAGGCCTTGCGCCCCGGCTCAGTCCCGAGGGACACCTGCTCACGGAGGCACGGAGCCTCTCTCTGGCTCTGTGTCTCCATCCCTGTCCCTCCGTCCCGGTCTCTGTCTCTCCCTCACTGTCTCCCTCGCTCTCCCTCCCGGTCTGGCCCTGTCTCCCTCCCAGTCTCTCTGCCTCTGCCCCCACCCCCATCTCTCTCTCTCTCCCTCGCCCTCCCAGTCTCTGTGTCCCTCCCAGTCTTTCTTCTCTTACTGCCTATTATGGCCTGTCCCTCGCTGTCTCTCTCTCCCTGTCTCTGTGCCTACCTTCTTGTCTCTCGGACTCTCACTTGTCTCCCTCCCTGTCTCATTCTCTCCATCCTGTCTCTGTCTCGCTGTCTCCTCCCTCCCTGTCTCTGACTCTCCCCTCCTGTCTCTCGGTCTCCCTCCCTGCACCTTGGTCTCTCCCCTCTGTCTCATCTCTCCCTCTCTGTCTCTTGGTCTGTCTGTCCCTCCCTGTCTCTGGATCCTTCCTTCCCTGTCCTGTGTCTCTCCCCCATCTCGATCTCTCACCCCCGTCGTCTCAGTCACTCCTCCCTGTCTCCATCTCTCTCTCCCTCCCTGTCTCTCGGTCTCCCCCTCGCTTTCTCTCCGTCTCCCTGCCCACCTCTATCTATCTCTCCCTCCCTGTCTCTGTCCATCCCTCCACTTCTGTCTCTCCTTCCCTGCCTCGGTCTCTCCATCCCTGTCTCTCGCCACCCGTCTCCATCTGTCCCTCCCTGTCTGTGTGTCTCCATCCCTGTCTCTCTCTCATCCTGTCTCTCGGCCTCTCCCTCACTGTATCTCGGTCTCCCTCCATGGCTCTGGCTCTCACTCCCTGTCTCTCTGTCTCCCCCTGCCTGTCTCTCGGTCTGTCCCTCCCGGTCTCTCGGTCTCTCCCTCCCTGTCTCTGGGTCTGTCCCTCCCTGTCTCTCGGTCTCCCTCCCTCTCTGTCTCTCCCACGGTGTCTAGATCTCACCCTCCTTCTCTCTGTGTCTCGGTCTCTCCCTCCCAGGCTCTCGGTGTCTCCCTACCTGTTTCCCTGCCTCTCCCTGCCTGTCTTTCTGTATCTCCCTCGCTGTCTCTGTCTCTCCATCCCTGTCTCTCTGACTCTCCTTCCCTGTGTCTGTGTCTGTCTCTCCCCGCTGCCCCATCTCAGTCTGTCCCCGCCCTGCCCCCCACCCCGTCTCCTCTCCCGCCCTCTCTCTGACTCTCGCTCCCTGTCTCGCCGACTCTCCCTTCCTGTGTCTCTGTCTCTCTTTGCGTCTCTGTCTCTCTGCCAGTCCCTGTGTGTCTCCCTTCGTGTCTCCCAGTCTCTCACTCCGTCTCGTTCTCTCCATCCTGTCTCTGTGTTCCCCTCTCTGTGTCTCAGTCTCCCTCCCTTTCTCTCTGACTCTTCCTCCCTGTCTCTCAGTGTATTACTCCCGGGCTCTCAGTGTCTCTCTGTCTCTGTCTCTCCCTCCCTGTCTCTCTGACTCTCCTTCCATGTCTGGCTCTCTCCCTCCCTTCCTCATTCTTCCTCCTTGTCTCGGTCTCTCCCTCACCATCTCTCTGTCTCTCCCTCCCCATCCCTATCTCTCCCTCCCTATCTGTGTCCCCCTCCCTGTGTCTGTCCATCCCTCCAGTTCTGTCTCTCCTTCCCTCTCCACGTTAATGAAACAAAGGATGAGAACCGTAGGATTCTCTCAATAGATGCAGAAAAAGCATTTGACCAAATAGACCATCCTTTCATGATGGAAACTTTCTGCTGGGTACGCATACAGGGAAAAAAACCTCAATTATCATAAAACCCAGGTACAAACACCCAGAGAGGGAACGTGCTCTTCATTGGGAAAAACCTGGAGCTTTTCCCTTAAGGTCAGGAACACGACAGGGTGTCCACCCTCAGCACTCTCGTTCGGCAGAATAGTAGTGGTCCTCGCTTTCCCAGCGACATTCCGAAACAGAAAAAAAAGGCATCCGGATCGGCAAAGAAGTCAAACTCTCACTCTTCACAGAGGACATGACACTCTATGTGGGAAACCTCACACAATCACTAGACTAGATCGTACGTAAGGGATCTATCCAACAAGACGACCTAACTAACGATCGTGGGTATCTATGCCCTGAATGTGGGAGTTGCCACGGATATCAATCAATCGCTAAGCAAAGTTAAGACATACTTAGATAATAATACCCTTTTACTTGGAGACTCGAATACGGCGCTTTCTGCAATTGACAGGTCTTCCAGGCACAGCATCTCCAAAGAAACAAGAGCACTAAAGGATACAGTGGACCAGGTGGATCTCACAGGTATTTACAGAACTTTACATGCAAATGCAACTGAATTCACATTCTTCTCAATTGCACGTGGAACTTTGTCCAGAAGAGACCACATACTGGGTCACAAATCAGGTCATAATCGATACCAAAACTTTGGGATCGTCCCCTGCATATTTTCAGCCCATAATGCTCTGAAACTAGAGCTCAACCACAAGAAGTTTGCAAGGATTTCAAACACGTGCAGGTTAAGGACCATCCTGCTAAAAGGTGAAAGGGTCAACCAGGACATCAGAGAAGAATTAAGAAAATTCACGGAAACCAATGAGAACGAAGATACAACCAACCGTTCAGAATCTCTGGGATACAGCAAAAGCGGTCCCAAATAGGGGAAAGACATCGCAATACAAGCATCGATCCAAACACTGGAAAGAACTCAAATACGAAAACTAACCTGGCACCTAAAGGAGCTGGAGAAGGACCAGCAAATGAAACCTTCACCCAGCAGAAGACGACGGTTAATAAAAATTCGAGCAGAACTCAATGAAATAGAGAGCAGAAGAACTGAGGAAACACATCCACAAAACCAGGTGGTGGACCTCTGAAAGAACCAATAAGAGAGAGAAAATCCATGAAGCCAGCCTTATTAAAAGAAGAGAGAAAAGACTCCAATTAACAAAAACATGAATGAGAAAGGAGAGATCACCACCACCACGTAGGAAATACAAGCGATCTGAAAAACTCATCCTGAGCAGCTATACGCCAATAAATTGGGCAATCGAGAAGAAACGAACGCATTTCCGGAAAACCACAAACTACCAAAAACGGAACAGGAAGACACAGAAAACCCCAACAGGTCAATATCCAGGGAGGAAATTAAAGCAGTCATCATCAAAGACCTCCCAGGACACAAAAGTCTAGGGCCGGGTGGCTTCCTGAAACACTGTGGAACACGTCGGAAAGAAACTGAGGAAGACACAAAGAGATGGAAAAGGGTTCCACGCTCCTGGGTTGGAAGAATTGATATTGGGGAAAATGTCAACGTGACCCAGGGCAATATACACAACTAATGCAATCCCTGTCAGAAATAGCACGGACTCTCTTCAGAGAGCTGGAGCAAGTCCTCTGAAGGCTGGTGTGGAATGCGAAAAGACCCCGAACGGCCACGGGAAGGGTCGCCAAGAAAACCACTGCGGGGGCAGCACAATGCCGGATTTCACGTTGTGCCACGAAGCTGTGACGGGCAAGACAGTGGGATACTGGCACAAAAACAGACACGCCGATCAATGGAACAGAAGAGAGCATCCACAGGTGGACCCTCAACTCTATGGGCAACTAATATTCAGCCAGGCAGGAAAGACCATGCACGGGGAAAAAGAAAAGACAGTCTCTTCAATAAATGCTGCTGGGAACACTGGACAGCCACACGCAGAAGAATGAAACTGGACCATTCCTCTCACACCATACACAAGGATAAACTCAAAATGGATGAAGGATCTCAATTTTGCAAGACAAGAGTCCATCAAAATCCTAGGGCAGGACAAAGGCAACAACACCCTTCTTGAACTGGGCCACAGCAACTTCGTAGAAATGACATCAGCCACGAAGGCCAGAGAAACAAGAGCGAAGAAAAGAATTGCTGGGACTTCACCAAGATGAGCAGGTTCCACACAGCAAAAGAAACACCCGACAAAACTCAAAGCCAACCCACAGAGTGGGAGAAGACATGTGCAAATGACCCTGTCAGGTAAAGGGCCAGTATCCAAGATCTCTGAAGAACTTCTGCAACTCCACAGCAAAGAGACCAACGATCCAATCCGGAAGACGGGCAAGAGACATGAATGGAAATGTCACAGAGGAAGACTAGGCATGGCCGACAAGCACGTGAGACAATGCTCCGCATCACTGGCCGTCAGGGAGATATGGGTCAAAAGCACCACGAGATCCCACCTGACACACCAGCGACTGCGGTGAACGTTAACAAGATAGGAAACAGCGAAGGTCGGCGAGGATGTGGCGAAAAGGGAACCCTCTTGCACTGCTGGTGGGAATGTGACCTGATGCAGCCACGCCTGGAAAACCGTGTGCAGGTGCCTCAGAGAGGTAACAACGGATCTGCCCTGCGATCCAGCATGGGGGTGCACTGGTGGAGATGTACCCCAAAGATACAGATGCGGGGAAACACCGGGACACGTGCACCCTGAGGTTTCGAGTTGCAATGCCCACGATAGCCACACTGCGGAAGGAGCCTCGGTGCCCATCGAAAGATGAATGGATAAGGAGGGCGAGTGGTCTCTGTACACGATGGAAGATTACTCAGCCATCAGAAACGACAAACACCCACCATTTGCTTCGATGTGGATGGAACCAGAGGGTATTATGGCTGAGTCAAAGAAAAAGAAGGCAGTCGGCGAAGGACAAACATTCTATGGTCTCGTTCTTTTGGGGAGTATGAAAAAAATAGTGAAAGGGAACAGAGGAGAAAGAAGAAAAAAATGAGTGGGAGATGGCAGAAAAGGAGACAGAACAGGAGAGACTCCTAACCCTGGGAAATGAACAAGGGGTGGAAGAAAGGGAGGAACGCGGGGGGCGGGGTTGACTGGGTGACGGGCACAGAGGGGGGCACTTGATGCGATGAACACTGGGGGAGTTACACTCCATGTTGGCAAAATGACCTCCAATAAGAAAGAAACCTATAAACAAACACACAAACCTCCCAAGACACAAAAGTCCAGGGCCAGATGGCTTCCCAGGGGAATTCTATCCAGCGCTTCAAGAAGAAAGACTACCTATGCTACTAAAAAGCTGCTCCAAAGATAGAAAGAGATGGAATACTTCCAAGCTCGTTCTTGGAGGCCAGCATCACCTTAACTCCAAAACCCAAGACCCCAAAAGGGGACAATGCTGGACCGATGTCCCTGATTAAGGCGGACGCACACCTTCTCCACAAGATATGAGCCAACAGGATCCGACGGGACATGATTAAGAAGTTACTCACCACGACCCAGTGGGGTTAATCGCCAGGGTGCAAGGCTGCTTCAGCACTCGGAGAACACTCGATGGGCTTCATCAGATCTGCAAGAGAGAAAACAAGAACCAGATGATCCTCTCAAGAGACGCAGAGGAAGCATTTGACAAAATACGGCATCCATGGCAGATCCAAACCCTTCAGAGTACAGGGATAGAGGGAACGTCCCTCAGCATCTTCAAATCCATCTACGAAAAGCCCGTGGCAAATTATCATCCACAATGTGGAAACACTGGGAGCCTTTCTTTGAACATCAGGAACGAGAGACAGGGATGTCCACCCTCACCACGTCTTCTCAACATACTACTAGACATCTCGGCCTCAGCAATCAAGCGACAGAAAAATAAAAGGCATTCACATTGGCAAAGAAGTAGTCAAACTTGCCCTCTTCACCGATGGCATGCATGGTACTGTACCCGGAAAACCCAAAAGACTCCACCCCAAGATCGTAGAACTCATACAGCAAATTCAGCAGCGTGGCAGGATCCTAAATCTATGCCAAGAAATCAGTCACCTCTCTATACGCCAACGATGACTCTGAAGAAAGAGAAATTAAGGAGTCGGTTCCAGTGACAACTGCACCCAAAAGCATGAGATACCCAGGAATACACCTAACCAAAGAGGTAAAGGATCTCTACCCGAAAAACCACGGAACACATCTGAAAGAAATTGAGGAGGACACTAAGAGATGGAAAACTATCCCATGCTCCTGGACTGGAAGAATTCATATATTGGGAAAATGTCAACGTGACTGACCCAGGGCAATTTACACATTGATTGCGATCCCTATCATCAAAAATACCAAAGGCTCCCTTCAGAGAGTCGCCACAAATCATCTGAAGATTAGTGTGGAATCAGACAAGACCCCGAATGCCCAGGGCAATATTAGAAAAGAAAACCACAGCTGGCGGCATCACAACGCCGGACTTCAGGTTGTGCTACAAAGCTGTGCTCATCAAGACAGTGTGCTACTAGCAGAAAAACAGACACACGGATCAATGGGACAGAAGAGAGAAATCCAGAAGTGGACCCTCAACTCTACGGTCAGGACCATATATTCGACCAAGCAGGAGAGACCATCCACTGGAAAAAAGACAGCCTCCTCACTAAAGGCTGCTGGGAACGTTGGACAGCCACATGCAAAAGAATGAAACTGGACCATTCTCTCACACCATACACAGAGATAAAACTCAAAATGGATGAAAGATGTAAATGTGAGATGAGATTCCCTCAAAACCCTAGGGGAGAACACAGGCAACGTCCTTCCCGAACTTGGCCACAGTAACTTCTTGCAAGATACACCCGTGAAGGCCAGAAAACAAAAGCAAAGATGAACTATTGGGACTTCATCGGGATGAGAAGCTCCCGCACAGCCAAAGAGACACTCAACAAAACCAACAGACAACCTCCAGAATGGGAGAAGCTACGTGCAAATGACCCGTCAGATAAAGGGCCAGCATCCACGATCTCTAAAGAACCCATTCAACTCAACAGCAGAGAACCAACCATCCAATCCGGAAATGGGCAAAAGACACGAACCGAAATGGCACAGAGCGAGACGTCGACGTGGCCGACAAGCCCATGAGAAAATGCGCCGCATCACTGTTATTTCCATCAGGGAAACACACGTCAAAATCACAACGAAATCCCACCTTACACCGGTGAGAATGGGGAACATTGGCCAGACAGGAAACCACAAATACTGGACAGGATGTGCAGAAAGGGGAACGATTTCAAAATTCAACAATTTCAGAGGTAGCCATATTCACCTGAAAGGGACCAAGGGGGAGGGGGGCATGCTGCCGGCCAGGCTGGGGAGCTTAGGGAGGGACCTGAGAGCGGGGAGGGGGTGGGGGGAGGAGGAACAGCCAAGGGCCTTGGGGGGCCTGGGGGGGCCCAGCAGCCCAGGCCCTCAAGCCACCGCCCCAAGGCCCTGCCCTGACATCGCAAGGTGCCTGCATCCTAACCCCTCTGAGCAGCCGCGGATGGGTTCGGCGGCACCTCCCCGAGCCCCGGTGGAGGGGCCCCACACCCTCCCTGAGCCGCTCCTGTGAGACCTGACCTGACACGTAGGAGGCCCCGCCGCCGCCCCCCTCCGAGAACAGGTGCCACCACTCCTCCCCCGCGCAGCCCTCTGCCCGGCACCCTGGCGGCCCAAAGGGTGTCCGCCGGGCTCGCCACGGGGGCGCCTCCATGCGGCCCCCAAGACTCACTGTCCCCCTCCGGTCCCTCCCAGGCACCCGCCGCGCCACCAGCGAGGGCCAGATGCCTCTCGCACAGCCACCCCGGGGCCCGTCACGCCTCCCGGGGCCCACGCTGACCTGCGCGCCGGGGGCCGAGGCCTGCAGAGCCGCTGCCGCGAGCCCGGAGCGCGGGGAACCGCGGGGAACCGCGGGCCTGGACTGGGGCGCGGCCGCGCAACCTCCTGCCTTGCCCAGGTCGCCGCATCTGCGCACAGCTCCTCCTGCGGCCACGCCCCGGCCCCCTTCAGGTCACGCTCGGGCTCAGGCGCCTGGGCAAGCTCCCGCCCCGCCCCCGCCACGCCCCCCGCAGACCTGCCACACAGAGGCCCGCCCTCCGCGGAGCCTACAGGGGACCCGAGGACCGCCTCTGCCTCCCCCCGCTAGTCTAGTCGGGGCGCCGGGGCCGAGGCCTTGCGCCCCGGCTCAGTCCCGAGGGACACCTGCTCACGGAGGCACGGAGCCTCTCTCTGGCTCTGTGTCTCCATCCCTGTCCCTCCGTCCCGGTCTCTGTCTCTCCCTCACTGTCTCCCTCGCTCTCCCTCCCGGTCTGGCCCTGTCTCCCTCCCAGTCTCTCTGCCTCTGCCCCCACCCCCATCTCTCTCTCTCTCCCTCGCCCTCCCAGTCTCTGTGTCCCTCCCAGTCTTTCTTCTCTTACTGCCTATCATGGCCTGTCCCTCGCTGTCTCTCTCTCCCTGTCTCTGTGCCTACCTTCTTGTCTCTCGGACTCTCACTTGTCTCCCTCCCTGTCTCATTCTCTCCATCCTGTCTCTGTCTCGCTGTCTCCTCCCTCCCTGTCTCTGACTCTCCCCTCCTGTCTCTCGGTCTCCCTCCCTGCACCTTGGTCTCTCCCCTCTGTCTCATCTCTCCCTCTCTGTCTCTTGGTCTGTCTGTCCCTCCCTGTCTCTGGATCCTTCCTTCCCTGTCCTGTGTCTCTCCCCCATCTCGATCTCTCACCCCCGTCGTCTCAGTCACTCCTCCCTGTCTCCATCTCTCTCTCCCTCCCTGTCTCTCGGTCTCCCCCTCGCTTTCTCTCCGTCTCCCTGCCCACCTCTATCTATCTCTCCCTCCCTGTCTCTGTCCATCCCTCCACTTCTGTCTCTCCTTCCCTGCCTCGGTCTCTCCATCCCTGTCTCTCGCCACCCGTCTCCATCTGTCCCTCCCTGTCTGTGTGTCTCCATCCCTGTCTCTCTCTCATCCTGTCTCTCGGCCTCTCCCTCACTGTATCTCGGTCTCCCTCCATGGCTCTGGCTCTCACTCCCTGTCTCTCTGTCTCCCCCTGCCTGTCTCTCGGTCTGTCCCTCCCGGTCTCTCGGTCTCTCCCTCCCTGTCTCTGGGTCTGTCCCTCCCTGTCTCTCGGTCTCCCTCCCTCTCTGTCTCTCCCACGGTGTCTAGATCTCACCCTCCTTCTCTCTGTGTCTCGGTCTCTCCCTCCCAGGCTCTCGGTGTCTCCCTACCTGTTTCCCTGCCTCTCCCTGCCTGTCTTTCTGTATCTCCCTCGCTGTCTCTGTCTCTCCATCCCTGTCTCTCTGACTCTCCTTCCCTGTGTCTGTGTCTGTCTCTCCCCGCTGCCCCATCTCAGTCTGTCCCCGCCCTGCCCCCCACCCCGTCTCCTCTCCCGCCCTCTCTCTGACTCTCGCTCCCTGTCTCGCCGACTCTCCCTTCCTGTGTCTCTGTCTCTCTTTGCGTCTCTGTCTCTCTGCCAGTCCCTGTGTGTCTCCCTTCGTGTCTCCCAGTCTCTCACTCCGTCTCGTTCTCTCCATCCTGTCTCTGTGTTCCCCTCTCTGTGTCTCTGTCTCTCCCTCCCTTTCTCTCTGACTCTTCCTCCCTGTCTCTCAGTGTATCCCTCCCGGGCTCTCGGTGTCTCTCTGTCTCTGTCTCTCCCTCCCTGTCTCTCTGACTCTCCTTCCATGTCTGGCTCTCTCCTCCCTTCCTCATTCTTCCTCCTTGTCTCGGTCTCTCCCTCACCATCTCTCTGTCTCTCCCTCCCCATCCCTATCTCTCCCTCCCTGTCTTGTCCCCCTCCCTGTGTCTGTCCATCCCTCCGTTCTGTCTCTCCTTCCCTCTCCACGTTAATGAAACAAAGGATGAGAACCGTAGGATTCTCTCAATAGATGCAGAAAAAGCATTTTACCAAATAGACCATCCTTTCATGATGGAAACTTTCTGCTGGGTACGCATACAGGGAAAAAAAACCTCAATTATCATAAAACCCAGGTACAAACACCCAGAGAGGGAACGTGCTCTTCATTGGGAAAAACCTGGAGCTTTTCCCTTAAGGTCAGGAACACGACAGGGTGTCCACCCTCAGCACTCTCGTTCGGCAGAATAGTAGTGGTCCTCGCTTTCCCAGCGACATTCCGAAACAGAAAAAAAAGGCATCCGGATCGGCAAAGAAGTCAAACTCTCACTCTTCACAGAGGACATGACACTCTATGTGGGAAACCTCACACAATCACTAGACTAGATCGTACGTAAGGGATCTATCCAACAAGACGACCTAACTAACGATCGTGGGTATCTATGCCCTGAATGTGGGAGTTGCCACGGATATCAATCAATCGCTAAGCAAAGTTAAGACATACTTAGATAATAATACCCTTTTACTTGGAGACTCGAATACGGCGCTTTCTGCAATTGACAGGTCTTCCAGGCACAGCATCTCCAAAGAAACAAGAGCACTAAAGGATACAGTGGACCAGGTGGATCTCACAGATATTTACAGAACTTTACATCCAAATGCAACTGAATTCACATTCTTCTCAATTGCACGTGGAACTTTGTCCAGAAGAGACCACATACTGGGTCACAAATCAGGTCATAATCGATACCAAAACTTTGGGATCGTCCCCTGCATATTTTCAGCCCATAATGCTCTGAAACTAGAGCTCAACCACAAGAAGTTTGCAAGGATTTCAAACACGTGCAGGTTAAGGACCATCCTGCTAAAAGGTGAAAGGGTCAACCAGGACATCAGAGAAGAATTAAGAAAATTCACGGAAACCAATGAGAACGAAGATACAACCAACCGTTCAGAATCTCTGGGATACAGCAAAAGCGGTCCCAAATAGGGGAAAGACATCGCAATACAAGCATCAATCCAAACACTGGAAAGAACTCAAATACAAAAAACTAACCTGGCACCTAAAGGAGCTGGAGAAGGACCAGCAAATGAAACCTTCACCCAGCAGAAGACGACGGTTAATAAAAATTCGAGCAGAACTCAATGAAATAGAGAGCAGAAGAACTGAGGAACACATCACAAAACCAGGTGGTGGACCTCTGAAAGAAACCAATAAGAGAGAGAAAATCCATGAAGCCAGCCTTATTAAAGAAGAGAGAAAAGACTCCAATTAACAAAAACACGAATGAGAAAGGAGAGATCACCACCACCACGTAGGAAATACAAGCGATCTGAAAAACTCATCCTGAGCAGCTATACGCCAATAAATTGGGCAATCGAGAAGAAACGAACGCATTTCCGGAAAACCACAAACTACCAAAAACGGAACAGGAAGACACAGAAAACCCCAACAGGTCAATATCCAGGGAGGAAATTAAAGCAGTCATCATCAAAGACCTCCCAGGACACAAAAGTCTAGGGCCGGGTGGCTTCCTGAAACACTGTGGAACACGTCGGAAAGAAACTGAGGAAGACACAAAGAGATGGAAAAGGGTTCCACGCTCCTGGGTTGGAAGAATTGATATTGGGGAAAATGTCAACGTGACCCAGGGCAATATACACAACTAATGCAATCCCTGTCAGAAATAGCACGGACTCTCTTCAGAGAGCTGGAGCAAGTCCTCTGAAGGCTGGTGTGGAATGCGAAAAGACCCCGAACGGCCACGGGAAGAGTCGCCAAGAAAACCACTGCGGGGGCAGCACAATGCCGGATTTCACGTTGTGCCACGAAGCTGTGACGGGCAAGACAGTGGGATACTGGCACAAAAACAGACACGCCGATCAATGGAACAGAAGAGAGCATCCAGAGGTGGACCCTCAACTCTATGGGCAACTAATATTCAGCCAGGCAGGAAAGACCATGCACGGGGAAAAAGAAAAGACAGTCTCTTCAATAAATGCTGCTGGGAACACTGGACAGCCACACGCAGAAGAATGAAACTGGACCATTCCTCTCACACCATACACAAGGATAAACTCAAAATGGATGAAGGATCTCAATTTTGCAAGACAAGAGTCCATCAAAATCCTAGGGCAGGACAAAGGCAACAACACCCTTCTTGAACTGGGCCACAGCAACTTCGTAGAAATGACATCAGCCACGAAGGCCAGAGAAACAAGAGCGAAGAAAAGGATTGCTGGGACTTCACCAAGATGAGCAGGTTCCACACAGCAAAAGAAACACCCGACAAAACTCAAAGCCAACCCACAGAGTGGGAGAAGACATGTGCAAATGACCCTGTCAGGTAAAGGGCCAGTATCCAAGATCTCTGAAGAACTTCTGCAACTCCACAGCAAAGAGACCAACGATCCAATCCGGAAGACGGGCAAGAGACATGAATGGAAATGTCACAGAGGAAGACTAGGCATGGCCGACAAGCACGTGAGACAATGCTCCGCATCACTGGCCGTCAGGGAGATATGGGTCAAAAGCACCACGAGATCCCACCTGACACACCAGCGACTGCGGTGAACGTTAACAAGATAGGAAACAGCGAAGGTCGGCGAGGATGTGGCGAAAAGGGAACCCTCTTGCACTGCTGGTGGGAATGTGACCTGATGCAGCCACGCCTGGAAAACCGTGTGCAGGTGCCTCAGAGAGGTAACAACGGATCTGCCCTGCGATCCAGCATGGGGGTGCACTGGTGGAGATGTACCCCAAAGATACAGATGCGGGGAAACACCGGGACACGTGCACCCTGAGGTTTCGAGTTGCAATGCCCACGATAGCCACACTGCGGAAGGAGCCTCGGTGCCCATCGAAAGATGAATGGATAAGGAGGGCGAGTGGTCTCTGTACACGATGGAAGATTACTCAGCCATCAGAAACGACAAACACCCACCATTTGCTTCGATGTGGATGGAACCAGAGGGTATTATGGCTGAGTCAAAGAAAAAGAAGGCAGTCGGCGAAGGACAAACATTCTATGGTCTCGTTCTTTTGGGGAGTATGAAAAAAATAGTGAAAGGGAACAGAGGAGAAAGAAGAAAAAAATGAGTGGGAGATGGCAGAAAAGGAGACAGAACAGGAGAGACTCCTAACCCTGGGAAATGAACAAGGGGTGGAAGAAAGGGAGGAACGCGGGGGGCGGGGTTGACTGGGTGACGGGCACAGAGGGGGGCACTTGATGCGATGAACACTGGGGGAGTTACACTCGATGTTGGCAAAATGACCTCCAATAAGAAAGAAACCTATAACAAACACACAAACCTCCCAAGACACAAAAGTCCAGGGCCAGATGGCTTCCCAGGGGAATTCTATCCAGCGCTTCAAGAAGAAAGACTACCTATGCTACTAAAGCTGCTCCGAAAGATAGAAAGAGATGGAATACTTCCAAGCTCGTTCTTGGAGGCCAGCATCACCTTAACTCCAAAACCCAAGACCCCAAAAGGGGACAATGCTGGACCGATGTCCCTGATTAAGGCGGACGCACACCTTCTCCACAAGATATGAGCCAACAGGATCCGACGGGACATGATTAAGAAGTTACTCACCACGACCCAGTGGGGTTAATCGCCAGGGTGCAAGGCTGCTTCAGCACTCGGAGAACACTCGATGGGCTTCATCAGATCTGCAAGAGAGAAAACAAGAACCAGATGATCCTCTCAAGAGACGCAGAGGAAGCATTTGACAAAATACGGCATCCATGGCAGATCCAAACCCTTCAGAGTACAGGGATAGAGGGAACGTCCCTCAGCATCTTCAAATCCATCTACGAAAAGCCCGTGGCAAATTATCATCCACAATGTGGAAACACTGGGAGCCTTTCTTCGAACATCAGGAACGAGAGACAGGGATGTCCACCCTCACCACGTCTTCTCAACATACTACTAGACATCTCGGCCTCAGCAATCAAGCGACAGAAAAAATAAAAGGCATTCACATTGGCAAAGAAGTAGTCAAACTTGCCCTCTTCACCGATGGCATGCATGGTACTGTACCCGGAAAACCCAAAAGACTCCACCCCAAGATCGTAGAACTCATACAGCAAATTCGGCAGCGTGGCAGGATCCTAAATCTATGCCAAGAAATCAGTCACCTCTCTATACGCCAACGATGACTCTGAAGAAAGAGAAATTAAGGAGTCGGTTCCAGTGACAACTGCACCCAAAAGCATGAGATACCCAGGAATACACCTAACCAAAGAGGTAAAGGATCTCTACCCGAAAAACCACGGAACACATCTGAAAGAAATTGAGGAGGACACTAAGAGATGGAAAACTATCCCATGCTCCTGGATTGGAAGAATTCATATATTGGGAAAATGTCAACGTGACTGACCCAGGGCAATTTACACATTGATTGCAATCCCTATCATCAAAAATACCAAAGGCTCCCTTCAGAGAGTCGCCACAAATCATCTGAAGATTAGTGTGGAATCAGACAAGACCCCGAATGCCCAGGGCAATATTAGAAAAGAAAACCACAGCTGGCGGCATCACAACGCCGGACTTCAGGTTGTGCTACAAGCTGTGCTCATCAAGACAGTGTGCTACTAGCAGAAAAACAGACACACGGATCAATGGGACAGAAGAGAGAAATCCAGAAGTGGACCCTCAACTCTACGGTCAGGACCATATATTCGACCAAGCAGGAGAGACCATCCACTGGAAAAAAGACAGCCTCCTCACTAAAGGCTGCTGGGAACGTTGGACAGCCACATGCAAAAGAATGAAACTGGACCATTCTCTCACACCATACACAGAGATAAAACTCAAAATGGATGAAAGATGTAAATGTGAGATGAGATTCCTCAAAACCCTAGGGGAGAACACAGGCAACGTCCTTCCCGAACTTGGCCACAGTAACTTCTTGCAAGATACACCCGTGAAGGCCAGAAAACAAAAGCAAAGATGAACTATTGGGACTTCATCGGGATGAGAAGCTTCCGCACAGCCAAAGAGACACTCAACAAAACCAACAGACAACCTCCAGAAATCTCGGTCTCCTCCATGTAATCCGTATCTCGGTCTCCCTCCATGGCTCTGGCTCTCACTGAAACCTCACTGTATCTCGGTCTCCCTCCATGGCTCTGGCTCTCACTCCCTGTCTCTCTGTCTCCCCCTGCCTGTCTCTCGGTCTGTCCCTCCCGGTCTCTCGGTCTCTCCCTCCCTGTCTCTGGGTCTGTCCCTCCCTGTCTCGGTCTCCCTCCCTCTCTGTCTCTCCCACGTTGTCTAGATCTCACCCTCTTTCTCTCTGTGTCTCGGTCTCTCCCTCCCAGGCTCTCGGTGTCTCCCTACCTGTTTCCCTGCCTCTCCCTGCCTGTCTTTCTGTATCTCCCTCGCTGTCTCTGTCTCTCCATCCCTGTCTCTCTGACTCTCCTTCCCTGTGTCTGTGTCTGTCTCTCCCCGCTGCCCCATCTCAGTCTGTCCCCGCCCTGCCCCCCACCCCGTCTCCTCTCCCGCCCTCTCTCTGACTCTCGCTCCCTGTCTCGCCGACTCTCCCTTCCTGTGTCTCTCTCTCTTTGCGTCTCTGTCTCTCTGCCAGTCTCTGTGTGTCTCCCTTCGTGTCTCCCAGTCTCTCACTCCGTCTCGTTCTCTCCATCCTGTCTCTGTGTTCCCCTCTCTGTGTCTCAGTCTCCCTCCCTTTCTCTCTGACTCTTCCTCCCTGTCTCTCAGTGTATCCCTCCCGGGCTCTCGGTTGCTCTCATGTCTGCTCCCTGTCTCTCTGACTCTCCTTCCATGTGGCTCATCACGTCTCCCTCACATCTCCTCCCCATCCCTATCTTCCCTCCCTGTCTTGTCCCCTCCCTGTGTCTGTCCATCCCTCCAGTTCTGTCTCTCCTTCCCTCTCCACGTTAATGAAACAAAGGATGAGAACCGTAGGATTCTCTCAATAGATGCAGAAAAAGCATTTGACCAAATAGACCATCCTTTCATGATGGAAACCTTCTGCTGGGTACGCATACTGGGAAAAAAACCTCAATTATCATAAAACCCAGGTACAAACACCCAGAGACGAACGTGCTCTTCATTGGGAAAAACCTGGAGCTTTTCCCTTAAGGTCAGGAACACGACAGGGTGTCCACCCTCAACACTCTCGTTCGGCAGAATAGTAGTGGTCCTCGCTTTCCCAGCGACATTCCGAAACAGAAAAAAAAGGCATCCGGATCGGCAAAGAAGTCAAACTCTCACTCTTCACAGAGGACATGACACTCTATGTGGGAAACCTCACACAATCACTAGACTAGATCGTACGTAAGGGATCTATCCAACAAGACGACCTAACTAACGATCGTGGGTATCTATGCCCTGAATGTGGGAGTTGCCACGGATATCAATCAATCGCTAAGCAAAGTTAAGACATACTTAGATAATAATACCCTTTTACTTGGAGACTCGAATACGGCGCTTTCTGCAATTGACAGGTCTTCCAGGCACAGCATCTCCAAAGAAACAAGAGCACTAAAGGATACAGTGGACCAGGTGGATCTCACAGATATTTACAGAACTTTACATGCAAATGCAACTGAATTCACATTCTTCTCAATTGCACGTGGAACTTGTCCAGAAGAGACCACATACTGGGTCACAAATCAGGTCATAATCGATACCAAAACTTTGGGATCGTCCCCTGCATATTTTCAGCCCATAATGCTCTGAAACTAGAGCTCAACCACAAGAAGTTTGCAAGGATTTCAAACACGTGCAGGTTAAGGACCATCCTGCTAAAAGGTGAAAGGGTCAACCAGGACATAGAGAAGAATTAAGAAAATTCACGGAAACCAATGAGAACGAAGATACGAAACCGTTCAGAATCTCTGGGATACAGCAAAAGCGGTCCCAAATAGGGGAAAGACATCGCAATACAAGCATCGATCAAAACACTGAAAGAACTCAAACACGAAAAACTAACCTGGCACCTAAAGGAGCTGGAGAAGGACCAGCAAATGAAACCTTCACCCCAGCAGAAGACGACGGTTAATAAAAATTCGAGCAGAACTCAATGAAATAGAGAGCAGAAGAACTGAGGAAACACATCCACAAAACCAGGTGGTGGACCTCTGAAAGAACCAATAAGAGAGAGAAAAACCATGAAGCCAGCCTTATTAAAAGAAGAGAGAAAAGACTCCAATTAACAAAAACACGAATGAGAAAGGAGAGATCACCACCACCACGTAGGAAATACAAGCGATCTGAAAAAACTCATCCTGAGCAGCTATACGCCAATAAATTGGGCAATCGAGAAGAAACGAACGCATTCCGGAAAACCACAAACTACCAAAAACGGAACAGGAAGACACAGAGAAAACCCCAACAGGTCAATATCCAGGGAGGAAATTAAAGCAGTCATCATCATCAAAGACCTCCCAGGACACAAAAGTCTAGGGCCGGGTGGCTTCCTGAAACACTGTGGAACACGTCGGAAAGAAACTGAGGAAGACACAAAGAGATGGAAAAGGGTTCCACGCTCCTGGGTTGGAAGAATTGATATTGGGGAAAATGTCAACGTGACCCAGGGCAATATACACAACTAATGCAATCCCTGTCAGAAATAGCACGGACTCTCTTCAGAGAGCTGGAGCAAGTCCTCTGAAGGCTGGTGTGGAATGCGAAAAGACCCCGAACGGCCACGGGAAGAGTCGCCAAGAAAAACCACTGCGGGGGCAGCACAATGCCGGATTTCACGTTGTGCCACGAAGCTGTGACGGGCAAGACAGTGGGATACTGGCACAAAAACAGACACGCGATCAATGGAACAGAAGAGAGCATCCAGAGGTGGACCCTCAACTCTATGGGCAACTAATATTCAGCCAGGCAGGAAAGACCATGCACGGGGAAAAAGAAAAGACAGTCTCTTCATAAATGCTGCTGGGAACACTGGACAGCCACACGCAGAAGAATGAAACTGGACCATTCCTCTCACACCATACACAAGGATAAACTCAAAATGGATGAAGGATCTCAATTTTGCAAGACAAGAGTCCATCAAAATCCTAGGGCAGGACAAAGGCAACAACACCCTTCTTGAACTGGGCCACAGCAACTTCGTAGAAATGACATCAGCCACGAAGGCCAGAGAGAAACAAGAGCGAAGAAAAGGATTGCTGGGACTTCACCAAGATGAGCAGGTTCCACACAGCAAAAGAAACACCCGACAAAACTCAAAGCCAACCCACAGAGTGGGAGAAGACATGTGCAAATGACCCTGTCAGGTAAAGGGCCAGTATCCAAGATCTCTGAAGAACTTCGGCAACTCCACAGCAAAGAGACCAACGATCCAATCCGGAAGACGGGCAAGAGACATGAATGGAAATGTCACAGAGGAAGACTAGGCATGGCCGACAAGCACGTGAGACAATGCTCCGCATCACTGGCCGTCAGGGAGATATGGGTCAAAAGCACCACGAGATCCCACCTGACACACCAGCGACTGCGGTGAACGTTAACAAGATAGGAAAAGCGAAGGTCGGCGAGGATGTGGCGAAAAGGGAACCCTCTTGCACTGCTGGTGGGAATGTGACCTGATGCAGCCACGCCTGGAAAACCGTGTGCAGGTGCAGAGAGAGGTAACAACGGATCTGCCCTGCGATCCAGCATGGGGGTGCACTGGTGGAGATGTACCCCAAAGATACAGATGCGGGGAAACACCGGGACACGTGCACCCTGAGGTTTCGAGTTGCAATGCCCACGATAGCCACACGCGGAAGGAGCCTCGGTGCCCATCGAAAGATGAATGGATAAGGAGGGCGAGTGGTCTCTGTACACGATGGAAGATTACTCAGCCATCAGAAACGACAAACACCCACCATTTGCTTCGATGTGGATGGAACCAGAGGGTATTATGGCTGAGTCAAAGAAAAAGAAGGCAGTCGGCGAAGGACAAACATTCTATGGTCTCGTTCTTTTGGGGAGTATGAAAAAAATAGTGAAAGGGAACAGAGGAGAAAGAAGAAAAAAATGAGTGGGAGATGGCAGAAAAGGAGACAGAACAGGAGAGACTCCTAACCCTGGGGGAAATGAAAAAGGGGTGGAAGAAAGGGAGGAACGCGGGGGGCGGGGTTGATGGGTGACGGGCACAGAGGGGGGCACTTGATGCGATGAACACTGGGGGAGTTACACTCGATGTTGGCAAAATGACCTCCAATAAGAAAGAAACCTATAAACAAAACAACAAACCTCCCAAGACACAAAAGTCCAGGGCCAGATGGCTTCCCAGGGGAATTCTATCCAGCGCTTCAAGAAGAAAGACTACCTATGCTACTAAAGCTGCTCCGAAAGATAGAAAGAGATGGAATACTTCCAAGCTCGTTCTTGGAGGCCAGCATCACCTTAACTCCAAAACCCAAGACCCCAAAAGGGGACAATGCTGGACCGATGTCCCTGATTAAGGCGGACGCACACCTTCTCCACAAGATATGAGCCAACAGGATCCGACGGGACATGATTAAGAAGTTACTCACCACGACCCAGTGGGGTTAATCGCCAGGGTGCAAGGCTGCTTCAGCACTCGGAGAACACTCGATGGGCTTCATCAGATCTGCAAAGAGAGAAAACAAGAACCAGATGATCCTCTCAAGAGACGCAGAGGAAGCATTTGACAAAATACGGCATCCATGGCAGATCCAAACCCTTCAGAGTACAGGGATAGAGGGAACGTCCTCAGCATCTTCAAATCCATCTACGAAAAGCCCGTGGCAAATTATCATCCACAATGTGGAAACACTGGGAGCCTTTCTTCGAACATCAGGAACGAGAGACAGGGATGTCCACCCTCACCACGTCTTCTCAACATACTACTAGACATCTCGGCCTCAGCAATCAAGCGACAGAAAAAATAAAAGGCATTCACATTGGCAAAGAAGTAGTCAAACTTGCCCTCTTCACCGATGGCATGCATGGTACTGTACCCGGAAAACCCAAAAGACTCCACCCCAAGATCGTAGAACTCATACAGCAAATTCGGCGGCAGCGTGGCAGGATCCTAAATCTATGCCAAGAAATCAGTCACCTCTCTATACGCCAACGATGACTCTGAAGAAAAGAGAAATTAAGGAGTCGGTTCCAGTGACAACTGCACCCAAAAGCATGAGATACCCAGGAATACACCTAACCAAAGAGGTAAAGGATCTCTACCCGAAAAACCACGGAACACATCTGAAAGAAATTGAGGAGGACACTAAGAGATGGAAAACTATCCCTGCTCCTGGATTGGAAGAATTCATATATTGGGAAAATGTCAACGTGACTGACCCAGGGCAATTTACACATTGATTGCAATCCCTATCATCAAAAATACCAAAGGCTCCCTTCAGAGAGTTGCCACAAATCATCTGAAGATTAGTGTGGAATCAGACAAGACCCCGAATGCCCAGGGCAATATTAGAAAAGAAAACCACAGCTGGCGGCATCACAACGCCGGACTTCAGGTTGTGCTACAAGCTGTGCTCATCAAGACAGTGTGCTACTAGCAGAAAAACAGACACACGGATCAATGGGACAGAAGAGAGAAATCCAGAAGTGGACCCTCAACTCTACGGTCAGGACCATATATTCGACCAAGCAGGAGAGACCATCCACTGGAAAAAAGACAGCCTCCTCACTAAAGGCTGCTGGGAACGTTGGACAGCCACATGCAAAAGAATGAAACTGGACCATTCTCTCACACCATACACAGAGATAAAACTCAAAATGGATGATGAAAGATGTAAATGTGAGATGAGATTCCCTCAAAACCCTAGGGGAGAACACAGGCAACGTCCTTCCCGAACTTGGCCACAGTAACTTCTTGCAAGATACACCGTGAAGGCCAGAAAACAAAAGCAAAGATGAACTATTGGGACTTCATCGGGATGAGAAGCTTCCGCACAGCCAAGAGACACCAACAAAACCAAGAGACAACCTCCAGAATGGGAGAAGCTATGTGCAAATGACCGTCAGATAAAGGCCAGCATCCACGATCTCTCAAAGAACC